>NC_086454.1:358026192-358242677 GCF_028390025.1 Pseudophryne corroboree | reverse complement strand
CTGTATTTACTCTACTGGAGCTTCTGTTTATGTACCTGATACTGTGCACAATCCGGAGTACTCCAGCCTGTATTTACTCTACTAGAGCTTCTGTTTATGTACCTGATACTGTGCACAATCCGGAGTACTCCAGCCTGTATTTACTCTACTAGAGCTTCTGTTTATGTACCTGATACTGTGCACAATCCGGTGTACTCCAGCCTGTATTTACTCTACTGGAGCTTCTGTTTATGTACCTGATACTGTGCACAATCCGGAGTACTCCAGCCTGTATTTACTATACTAGAGCTTCTGTGTATATACCTGATACTGTGCACAATCCGGTGTACTCCAGCCTGTATTTACTCTACTAGAGCTTCTGTTTATGTACCTGATACTGTGCACAATCCAGTGTACTCCAGCCTGTATTTACTCTACTAGAGCTTCTGTTTATATACCTGATACTGTGCACAATCCAGTGTACTCCAGCCTGTATATACTCAACTAGAGCTTCTGTGTATGTACCTGATACTGTGCACAATCCGGTGTACTCCAGTCTGTATTTACTCTACTAGAGCTTCTGTTTATATACCTGATACTGTGCACAATCCGGTGTACTCCAGCCTGTATTTACTCTACTAGAGCTTCTGTTTATATACCTGTACTGTGCACAATCCGGTGTACTCCAGCCTGTATTTACTCTACTAGAGCTTCTGTTTATGTACCTGATACTGTGCACAATCCAGAGTACTCCAGCCTGTATTTACTCTACTGGAGCTTCTGTTTATGTACCTGATACTGTGCACAATCCGGAGTACTCCAGCCTGTATTTACTCTACTAGAGCTTCTGTTTATATACCTGATACTGTGCACAATCCAGTGTACTCCCAGCCTGTATTTACTAGAGCTTCTGTTTATGTACCTGATACTGTGCACAATCCAGAGTACTCCAGCCTGTATTTACTCTACTGAGCTTCTGTTTATGTACCTGATACTGTGCACAATCCGGTGTACTCCAGCCTGTATTTACTCTACTAGAGCTTCTGTTTATGTACCTGATACTGTGCACAATCAGTGTACTCCAGCCTGTATTTACTCTACTAGAGCTTCTGTTTATGTACCTGATACTGTGCACAATCCGGTGTACTCCAGCCTGTATTTACTCTACTAGAGCTTCTGTTTATGTACCTGATACTGTGCACAATCCGGTGTACTCCAGCCTGTATTTACTCTACTAGAGCTTCTGTTTATATACCTGATACTGTGCACAATCCGTTGTACTCCAGCCTGTATTTACTCTACTAGAGCTTCTGTTTATGTACCTGATACTGTGCACAATCCAGTGTACTCCAGCCTGTATTTACTCTACTAGAGCTTCTGTTTATATACCTGATACTGTGCACAATCCGGAGTACTCCAGCCTGTATTTACTCTACTGGAGCTTCTGTTTATGTACCTGATACTGTGCACAATCCGGTGTACTCCAGCCTGTATTTACTCTACTAGAGCTTCTGTTTATGTACCTGATACTGTGCACAATCCAGTGTACTCCAGCCTGTATTTACTCTACTAGAGCTTCTGTTTATGTACCTGATACTGTGCACAATCCGGTGTACTCCAGCCTGTATTTACTCTACTAGAGCTTCTGTTTATGTACCTGATACTGTGCACAATCCGGTGTACTCCAGCCTGTATTTACTCTACTAGAGCTTCTGTTTATATACCTGATACTGTGCACAATCCGGTGTACTCCAGCCTGTATTTACTCTACTAGAGCTTCTGTTTATGTACCTGATACTGTGCACAATCCGGTGTACTCCAGCCTGTATTTACTCTACTAGAGCTTCTGTTTATGTACCTGATACTGTGCACAATCCGGTGTACTCCAGCCTGTATATTACTCTACTAGAGCTTCTGTTTATGTACCTGATACTGTGCACAATCCGGTGTACTCCAGCCTGTATTTACTCTACTAGAGCTTCTGTTTATGTACCTGATACTGTGCACAATCCAGTGTACTCCAGCCTGTATTTACTCTACTAGAGCTTCTGTTTATGTACCTGATACTGTGCACAATCCAGTGTACTCCAGCCTGTATTTACTCTACTAGAGCTTCTGTTTATATACCTGATACTGTGCACAATCCAGTGTACTCCAGCCTGTATTTACTCTACTAGAGCTTCTGTTTATGTACCTGATACTGTGCACAATCCAGTGTACTCCAGCCTGTATTTACTCTACTGGAGCTTCTGTTTATGTACCTGATACTGTGCACAATCCGGAGTACTCCAGCCTGTATTTACTCTACTAGAGCTTCTGTTTATGTACCTGATACTGTGCACAATCCGGAGTACTCCAGCCTGTATTTACTATACTAGAGCTTCTGTGTATATACCTGATACTGTGCACAATCCGGTGTACTCCAGCCTGTATTTACTCTACTAGAGCTTCTGTTTATGTACCTGATACTGTGTACAATCCGGTGTACTCCAGCCTGTATTTACTCTACTAGAGCTTCTGTTTATATACCTGATACTATGCACAATCCAGTGTACTCCAGCCTGTATTTACTCTACTAGAGCTTCTGTTTATGTACCTGATACTGTGCACAATCCAGTGTACTCCAGCCTGTATTTACTCTACTAGAGCTTCTGTTTATATACCTGATACTGTGCACAATCCAGTGTACTCCAGCCTGTATATACTCAACTAGAGCTTCTGTGTATGTACCTGATACTGTGCACAATCCAGGTGTACTCCAGTCTGTATTTACTCTACTAGAGCTTCTGTTTATATACCTGATACTGTGCACAATCCGGTGTACTCCAGCCTGTATTTACTCTACTAGAGCTTCTGTTTATGATACCTGATACTGTGCACAATCCGGTGTACTCCAGCCTGTATTTACTCTACTAGAGCTTCTGTTTATGTACCTGATACTGTGCACAATCCAGAGTACTCCAGCCTGTATTTACTCTACTGGAGCTTCTGTTTATGTACCTGATACTGTGCACAATCCGGAGTACTCCAGCCTGTATTTACTCTACTAGAGCTTCTGTTTATGTACCTGATACTGTGCACAATCCGGAGTACTCCAGCCTGTATTTACTCTACTGGAGCTTCTGTTTATGTACCTGATACTGTGCACAATCCGGAGTACTCCAGCCTGTATTTACTCTACTAGAGCTTCTGTTTATGTACCTGATACTGTGCACAATCCGGTGTACTCCAGCCTGTATTTACTCTACTAGAGCTTCTGTTTATGTACCTGATACTGTGCACAATCCAGAGTACTCCAGCCTGTATTTACTCTACTGGAGCTTCTGTTTATGTACCTGATACTGTGCACAATCCGGAGTACTCCAGCCTGTATTTACTCTACTAGAGCTTCTGTTTATGTACCTGATACTGTGCACAATCCGGAGTACTCCAGCCTGTATTTACTCTACTGGAGCTTCTGTTTATGTACCTGATACTGTGCACAATCCGGAGTACTCCAGCCTGTATTTACTCTACTAGAGCTTCTGTTTATGTACCTGATACTGTGCACAATCGGTGTACTCCAGCCTGTATATACTCTACTAGAGCTTCTGTTTATGTCCCTGATACTGTGCACAATCCGGTGTACTCCAGCCTGTATTTACTCTACTAGAGCTTCTGTTTAGTACTGATACTGTGCACAATCCGGAGTACTCCAGCCTGTATTTACTCTACTAGAGCTTCTGTTTATGTACCTGATACTGTGCACAATCCGGAGTACTCCAGCCTGTATTTACTCTACTAGAGCTTCTGTTTATGTACCTGATACTGTGCACAATCCGGTGTACTCCAGCCTATATTTACTCTACTAGAGCTTCTGTTTATATACCTGATACTGTGCACAATCCGGTGTACTCCAGCCTGTATTTACTCTACTAGAGCTTCTGTTTATGTACCCGATACTGTGCACAATCCGGTGTACTCCAGCCTGTATTTACTCTACTAGAGCTTCTGTTTATGTACCCGATACTGTGCACAATCCGGTGTACTCCAGCCTGTATTTACTCTACTAGAGCTTCTGTTTATGTACCTGATACTGTGCACAATCCGGTGTACTCCAGCCTGTATTTACTCTACTAGAGCTTCTGTTTATGTACCTGATACTGTGCACAATCCGGTGTACTCCAGCCTGTATTTACTCTACTAGAGCTTCTGTTTATGTACCTGATACTGTGCACAATCCGGTGTACTCCAGCCTGTATATACTCTACTGGAGCTTCTGTTTATGTACCTGATACTGTGCACAATCCGGTGTACTCCAGCCTGTATTTCCTCTACTGGAGCTTCTGTTTATGTACCTGATACTGTGCACAATCCGGTGTACTCCAGCCTGTATTTACTCTACTAGAGCTTCTGTTTATGTACCTGATACTGTGCACAATCCTGTGTACTCCAGCCTGTATTTACTCTACTAGAGCTTCTGTGTATGTACCTGATACTGTGCACAATCCAGTGTACTCCAGCCTGTATTTACTCTACTAGAGCTTCTGTTTATGTACCTGATACTGTGCACAATCCGGTGTACTCCAGCCTGTATTTCCTCTACTGGAGCTTCTGTTTATGTACCTGATACTGTGCACAATCCGGTGTACTCCAGCCTGTATTTACTCTACTAGAGCTTCTGTGTATGTACCTGATACTGTGCACAATCCGGAGTACTCCAGCCTGTATTTACTCTACTAGAGCTTCTGTGTATGTACCTGATACTGTGCACAATCCGGTGTACTCCAGCCTGTATTTACTCTACTAGAGCTTCTGTGTATATACCTGATACTGTGCACAATCCGGTGTACTCCAGCCTGTATTTACTCTACTAGAGCTTCTGTTTATGTACCTGATACTGTGCACAATCCGGTGTACTCCAGCCTGTATTTACTCTACTAGAGCTTCTGTTTATGTACCTGATACTGTGCACAATCCGGTGTACTCCAGCCTGTATTTACTCTACTAGAGCTTCTGTTTATGTACCTGATACTGTGCACAATCCGGTGTACTCCAGCCTGTATTTACTCTACTGGAGCTTCTGTTTATGTACCTGATACTGTGCACAATCCGGTGTACTCCAGCCTGTATTTACTCTACTGGAGCTTCTGTTTATGTACCTGATACTGTGCACAATCCGGAGTACTCCAGCCTGTATTTACTCTACTGGAGCTTCTGTTTATGTACCTGATACTGTGCACAATCCGGTGTACTCCAGCCTGTATTTACTCTACTAGAGCTTCTGTTTATGTACCTGATACTGTGCACAATCCGGAGTACTCCAGCCTGTATTTACTCTACTAGAGCTTCTGTGTATGTACCTGATACTGTGCACAATCCAGTGTACTCCAGCCTGTATTTACTCTACTAGAGCTTCTGTTTATGTACCTGATACTGTGCACAATCCAGTGTACTCCAGCCTGTATTTACTCTACTAGAGCTTCTGTTTATATACCTGATACTGTGCACAATCCGGTGTACTCCAGCCTGTATTTACTCTACTAGAGCTTCTGTTTATGTACCTGATACTGTGCACAATCCGGTGTACTCCAGCCTGTATTTACTCTACTAGAGCTTCTGTGTATGTACCTGATACTGTGCACAATCCGGTGTACTCCAGCCTGTATTTACTCTACTAGAGCTTCTGTTTATGTACCTGATACTGTGCACAATCCGGTGTACTCCAGCCTGTATTTACTCTACTGGAGCTTCTGTTTATGTACCTGATACTGTGCACAATCCGGTGTACTCCAGCCTGTATTTACTCTACTGGAGCTTCTGTTTATGTACCTGATACTGTGCACAATCCGGAGTACTCCAGCCTGTATTTACTCTACTGGAGCTTCTGTTTATGTACCTGATACTGTGCACAATCCGGTGTACTCCAGCCTGTATTTACTCTACTAGAGCTTCTGTTTATGTACCTGATACTGTGCACAATCCGGAGTACTCCAGCCTGTATTTACTCTACTAGAGCTTCTGTGTATGTACCTGATACTGTGCACAATCCAGTGTACTCCAGCCTGTATTTACTCTACTAGAGCTTCTGTTTATGTACCTGATACTGTGCACAATCCAGTGTACTCCAGCCTGTATTTACTCTACTAGAGCTTCTGTTTATATACCTGATACTGTGCACAATCCGGTGTACTCCAGCCTGTATTTACTCTACTAGAGCTTCTGTTTATGTACCTGATACTGTACACAATCCGGTGTACTCCAGCCTGTATTTACTCTACTAGAGCTTCTGTTTATGTACCTGATACTGTGCACAATCCGGTGTACTCCAGCCTGTATTTACTCTACTAGAGCTTCTGTGTATGTACCTGATACTGTGCACAATCCGGTGTACTCCAGCCTGTATTTACTCTACTAGAGCTTCTGTTTATGTACCTGATACTGTGCACAATCCGGAGTACTCCAGCCTGTATTTACTCTACTAGAGCTTCTGTTTATGTACCTGATACTGTGCACAATCCAGTGTACTCCAGCCTGTATTTACTCTACTAGAGCTTCTGTTTATGTACCTGATACTGTGCACAATCCGGTGTACTCCAGCCTGTATTTACTCTACTAGAGCTTCTGTTTATGTACCTGATACTGTGCACAATCCGGTGTACTCCAGCCTGTATTTACTCTACTAGAGCTTCTGTTTATGTACCTGATACTGTGCACAATCCAGTGTACTCCAGCCTGTATATACTCTACTAGAGCTTCTGTTTATGTACCTGATACTGTGCACTATCCGGTGTACTCCAGCCTGTATTTACTCTACTAGAGCTTCTGTTTATGTACCTGATACTGTGCACAATCCGGTGTACTCCAGCCTGTATTTACTCTACTAGAGCTTCTGTTTATGTACCTGATACTGTGCACTATCCGGTGTACTCCAGCCTGTATTTACTCTACTAGAGCTTCTGTTTATGTACCTGATACTGTGCACAATCCGGTGTACTCCAGCCTGTATATACTCTACTAGAGCTTCTGTTTATGTACCTGATACTGTGCACAATCCAGTGTACTCCAGCCTGTATTTACTCTACTAGAGCTTCTGTTTATGTACCTGATACTGTGCACAATCCGGTGTACTCCAGCCTGTATTTACTCTACTAGAGCTTCTGTTTATATACCTGATACTGTGCACAATCCGGAGTACTCCAGCCTGTATTTACTCTACTAGAGCTTCTGTGTATGTACCTGATACTGTGCACAATCCGGTGTACTCCAGCCTGTATTTACTCTACTAGAGCTTCTGTTTATATACCTGATACTGTGCACTATCCAGTGTACTCCAGCCTGTATTTACTCTACTAGAGATTCTGTTTATGTACCTGATACTGTGCACAATCCGGTGTACTCCAGCCTGTATTTACTCTACTAGAGCTTCTGTTTATGTACCTGATACTGTGCACAATCCGGTGTACTCCAGTCTGTATTTACTCTACTAGAGCTTCTGTTTATGTACCTGATACTGTGCACAATCCGGTGTACTCCAGCCTGTATTTACTCTACTAGAGCTTCTGTTTATATACCTGATACTGTGCACAATCCGGAGTACTCCAGCCTGTATTTACTCTACTAGAGCTTCTGTGTATGTACCTGATACTGTGCACAATCCAGTGTACTCCAGCCTGTATTTACTCTACTAGAGCTTCTGTTTATGTACCTGATACTGTGCACAATCCGGTGTACACCAGCCTGTATTTACTCTACTAGAGCTTCTGTGTATGTACCTGATACTGTGCACAATCCGGTGTACTCCAGCCTGTATTTCCTCTACTAGAGCTTCTGTTTATATACCTGATACTGTGCACAATCCGGTGTACTCCAGCCTGTATTTACTCTACTAGAGCTTCTGTTTATGTACCTGATACTGTGCACAATCCGGTGTACTCCAGCCTGTATTTACTCTACTGGAGCTTCTGTTTATGTACCTGATACTGTGCACAATCCGGTGTACTCCAGCCTGTATTTACTCTACTAGAGCTTCTGTTTATGTACCTGATACTGTGCACAATCCGGTGTACTCCAGCCTGTATTTACTCTACTGGAGCTTCTGTTTATGTACCTGATACTGTGCACAATCCGGTGTACTCCAGCCTGTATTTACTCTACTAGAGCTTCTGTTTATGTACCTGATACTGTGCACAATCCGGTGTACTCCAGCCTGTATTTACTCTACTGGAGCTTCTGTTTATATACCTGATACTGTGCACAATCCGGTGTACTCCAGCCTGTATTTACTCTACTGGAGCTTCTGTTTATGTACCTGATACTGTGCACAATCCGGTGTACACCAGCCTGTATTTACTCTACTAGAGCTTCTGTGTATGTACCTGATACTGTGCACAATCCGGTGTACTCCAGCCTGTATTTACTCTACTAGAGCTTCTGTTTATGTACCTGATACTGTGCACAATCCGGTGTACTCCAGCCTGTATTTACTCTATTACAGCTTCTGTTTATGTACCTGATACTGTGCACAATCCGGTGTACTCCAGCCTGTATTTCCTCTACTAGAGCTTCTGTTTATGTACCTGATACTGTGTACAATCCGGTGTACTCCAGCCTGTATTTACTCTACTAGAGCTTCTGTTTATGTACCTGATACTGTGCACAATCCGGTGTACTCCAGCCTGTATTTACTCTACTGGAGCTTCTGTTTATGTACCTGATACTGTGCACAATCCAGTGTACTCCAGCCTGTATTTACTCTACTAGAGCTTCTGTTTATATACCTGATACTGTGCACTATCCAGTGTACTCCAGCCTGTATTTACTCTACTAGAGCTTCTGTTTATATACCTGATACTGTGCACTATCCAGTGTACTCCAGCCTGTATTTACTCTACTAGAGATTCTGTTTATGTACCTGATACTGTGCACAATCCGGTGTACTCCAGCCTGTATTTACTCTACTAGAGCTTCTGTTTATGTACCTGATACTGTGCACAATCCGGTGTACTCCAGTCTGTATTTACTCTACTAGAGCTTCTGTTTATGTACCTGATACTGTGCACAATCCGGTGTACTCCAGCCTGTATTTACTCTACTAGAGCTTCTGTGTATGTACCTGATACTGTGCACAATCCAGTGTACTCCAGCCTGTATTTACTCTACTAGAGCTTCTGTTTATGTACCTGATACTGTGCACAATCCGGTGTAATCCAGCCTGTATTTACTCTACTAGAGCTTCTGTTTATGTACCTGATACTGTGCACAATCCGGAGTACTCCAGCCTGTATTTACTCTACTGGAGCTTTAGTTTGTATCCTGAGTTATTACCCGTGTCTTGTCAGTCTGGTCCCGCAGTATGTCTTTCGGTGTCACTCGTAGTGTCTATTTCACCATGTTATACATATACCTTTGGTGTCGCTATTAGCTGTCATTTCAGTATTCCAGCCCTGCCTGTTTGTACGTCTGTAGCCGGCGTGGCTCCACAGTCTGGTCCTGTATTTCTGTCTGCCTGTGCCGACGCTGCTCCGCAGTCCGGTCCAGCAAGTCCGTTTGTGAGTTCCTGTGTTGCCTGCTATCTGGTCCCGTATTTCTGTCTGCCTGTATTATAGTTTGATGCTACCAGGGACTGCACCGCTATCACCTCGGCAATTGCGGTTCAGTACCTGTTAGGGTCTCCTGCTCTGTGCTGCCACGTCGTCATGGCAACCGGGAGACAAGTGCTAGCGGAGTAACCTGAGCGTAGCTGATACTCCGGTTCGGGTCTTTTGCTGTGCAGTGGTTACAGGCTCTGTGCACGGCAGGGGATCCGGTGCTGGTTTTTGTGCTCACTGTCTGTGAGGTCTGAGTGGGGCGTGGACAGCACCTGCTATATAAACCCTCTTCTCAGGTTAGGCAGATGCTGCTGAATCTTTGTTGGTTAGTCAGTTCATGAAAGTTAGCTAGTACTGTGTAAACTTTGTATTTGTTTGTTGCTTACTGCAAATAGGCCTTGGGATTTGGTATTACACTCTGCCAATCCAGACCTAGCAGTAAGACTGGAGTCAGTCGTTTAACCTGCTGGGGTTCTTTTGCTACTCTGTGAACCTAGCAAGTTTGCGGCTGTATTCTCAGACTTGCCTGCCAAAATCCTTTCTCACTGTGCAGGTGTTCAGGTGTCAGTTTAGTGGCAGTAAGCTGAACCAGTGCACTGCAAGTGAGGACTAGGATTGTGGAGACTCTCCTTGTGTCTATTATTCCATCTCTGACCAAGGAGTTTACTGCCACACCCGTTGGTAACCCTTTAGGGTTTTGCTGTTGCCCTTAGCAACAGCATTTCGGGTTCTCTACGTATTAAATCACAACATCTCGCTTCTTTCCATCTGAGCATTCCTAATACTAGGGAGACACCCAGTTTCTTAGCCTTTGGGCTTCTCTGTTCACTTTGTGTTTATTTTGTTACCCTATCACCTATGTATGTAATGTCATATTCCCCAGTCTGTCTGTGAGTTCATTTGTTTTGCTTCCCTCTCCGTTCAGACACCAGTACATTCCTGCTGACACTGGTGTGCATAACATATTCAGCAGCCTAATACTCCTGTTGAAATTTTGTGGGAATATGGAGCATACCCCTCAAAATACTTTGCAACAGGTGGTCGATCAGGTGCAGGTCCTGACTCGACAATTTAATGATTTGTCCATTAAAATGCACACCTCGCAGGCCGCTGGCGGAGCTCCCGCAGCAGCAGTGCCTTCAGGGGTTTTTGGAGCCGAAAGTAAATCTCCCGGATCGTTTTTCTGGAGATCGCTCGCAGTTCTTTTGTTTCAAGGAGAGTTGCAAGCTATATTTCCAGCTTAAGCCTCAGTCTTCTGGGTCGGAGATTCAGCGGGTGGGCATAGTGATTTCCTTGCTACAAGGAGACCCACAGGTCTGGGCATATGGGTTGCAGCCTGACTGTCCGTCGCTTAAAAGTGTTGATGCTTTTTTTACGGCACTGGGCATGTTGTATGATGACCCTGACAAGACGGCCTCAGCCGAGGCTCAGATTTCGATCCTTAAGCAAGGTCGAAGGCCAGTTGAGGCTTATTGTACGGAGTTTCGGAGGTTGGCCCATGATACCCAGTGGAATGACCCTGCCCTGAGACACCAGTACCGAAGAGGTCTTTCTAACCAGTTAAAAGACCAACTGGTACAAAATCCCTTGCCTGATAGCTTGGATCAGCTCATGCAGTTATCCATTCGGGTGGATAGACGGCTGAGAGAGCGC
Source organism: Pseudophryne corroboree (assembly GCF_028390025.1). NCBI lineage: Eukaryota > Metazoa > Chordata > Amphibia > Anura > Myobatrachidae > Pseudophryne > Pseudophryne corroboree. The sequence goes on along the minus strand of NC_086454.1, from coordinate 358,231,476 downwards.
AGGCTTGAAAGGGAGACCGAGGTTTCCTTCTTTCCCAAGGGAACCTCAGACTCTGAGGAATTTTCCGAGGAGCCTATGCAGATTGGGGCTACCCGCCTCTCCTCGCGTGAGAAGACGCGGAGGAGACAGCAGGGGTTATGTTTGTACTGTGGGAATAAAGGTCATGTGGTAGTATCATGCCCAGAAAAGCCGGAAAACTTCAGGGCCTGAGGGTGATGGGAAATATCCTGTCAGGCCAGAAGTCAGAATTTCCCAAGAAGACTTTTATCATTCCGGTGACCTTGAAGATCCTCGGTCAAACTGTCAAGACCGAGGCCTTTGTGGACAGTGGGGCTGACAGGGTTTTTATGGACCGCCAATTCGCCCTGAAACACTCTGTTCCCTTAGTACCCTTGGCATCGGAAATTGAGATTTGTGGGTTAAACGGGGAACCATTATCCCAGGCTAAAATTACCTCTTGCACTAGCCAGATTTCTTTGTTTATTGGAGCCACACACTCTGAAAAATTGTCCTTTTATGTGACTGTCTGTACTTTTGCCCCATTGGTGTTGGGGTTACCCTGGTTAAGGGCCCACAATCCTCAATTTGACTGGGTCTCTGGGGAGATTCTTAGTTGGGGTACTGATTGTTTCAGGAGTTGCTTGAGCCTTCCAGTCAGGCTTTCGCAGCTAAGTTTGCCAGGATTGCCAGGATGTTATGCAGATTTTGCGGACGTGTTCTCCAAAAGAGTTGCAGAGGTACTACCTCTCCATCGCCCCTATTACTGTGCCATTGATTTGTTGCCGAATGCTAAGCTTCCCAAGAGCAGGTTGTACTCCCTGTCACGTCCTGAGACTCAGGCTATGGCAGAGTACATTCAGGAGAACTTGGCTAAGGGATTTATCAGACCTTCACAGTCTCCAGTTTGGTCGGGGTTCTTCTTCGTGGGTAAAAAGGACGGTTCGTTGCGACCCTGCATCGACTTCAGGGAATTGAACCGTATCACGATTAAAAACTCATACCCACTGCCTCTCATTTCGGTCTTGTTTGACCAGCTTCGTACTGCCACCATTTTTTCTAAGATTGACCTACGCGGTGCGTACAATCTAATCCGAATAAGAGAGGGGGATGAATGGAAGACTGCCTTTAATACCCACTCAGGGCATTATGAATATTTGGTGATGCCTTTTGGGCTCTGTAATGCCCCGGCAGTCTTCCAGGACTTCATGAACGATGTGCTCAGGGAATATTTGGATAGATTCTTAGTTGTATACTTAGATGACATCCTAATCTTCTCCCATTCCCTGGAGGAACATCGGAAGCATGTACGCTTAGTCCTCCAGAAACTCAGAGACCACCGGCTTGGGGCGAAGCTGGAGAAGTGCGAATTTGAAGTTCATCAAATCGCATTTCTAGGATATATTATCTCCCCAGAAGGTTTCCAAATGGAGGGTTCCAAGGTACAGGCAGTCCTGGATTGGGTGCAGCCCACTAGTTTGAAGGCGCTTCAGCGTTTTCTGGGCTTTGCGAATTTTTATAGACGATTTATCGCTGGATTTTCGTCTATAGTGGCGCCCTTGGTGGCACTCACTAAGAAAGGGGCGGATGTTGCTCACTGGTCTTGTGAGGCCATAGCGGCTTTTGCCCGTCTCAAAAGGGCATTTGTCCAGAGCGTCCTTTTGTGGTGGAGGTGGATGCCTCTGAGATGGGTATTGGGGCAGTGCTCTCTCAGATGGGGGTGTCTGATAATCGCCTTCATCCCTGTGCTTACTTTTCCCGTAAATTTTCGCCTGCCGAGATGAATTATGACGTGGGTAACCGGGAATTGTTAGCTATTAAGGATGCACTCGAGGAGTGGAGACACTGGCTTGAGGGGGCTAAGTTTGTGGTCTCAATTCTCACCGACCATAAGAATTTGGCATATTTAGAGTCAGCGAAGCGCCTCAATGCCAGGCAGGCACGATGGGCTTTGTTTTTTGCTCGCTTTAATTTTTTGATAACATATCGCCCTGGGTCAAAAAACATCAAGGCTGATGCGCTCTCGCAGAGTTTTGCTCCAATCCAGGAGACCACCGAGGAGCCATTGCCCATTGTGTCCCCATCATGTATTAAAGTGGGCATTACCCAGGACCTCTTGTCATTAGTCCTTAGAGCACAGGAGCAGGCTCCTCCAGACCTTCCGGTAGGTCTTTTGTTTGTGCCTCCTAGGTTAAGACAGCGAGTGTTCCTGGAATTCCATGCCAAGAAGTCGGCAGGTCACCCGGGTATTGCCAGAACTCGGGAGTTGCTATCTAGGGCGGTGTGGTGGCCCTCGGTGGCTAGGGATGTGGATCAGTGGGTTCGGGCATGTGACATCTGTGCCCGAAATAAGACTCCTAGAGGGGTTCCTGTTGGCCCATTACATCCACTCTCTATTCCATCTAAGCCATGGACCCACATTTCAATGGATTTTGTGGTGGACTTGCCCAAATCCTCGGGGATGACAGCCATCTGGTTTGTCGTTGACAGGTTCTCGAAGATGGCGCACTTCGTTCCATTGGTTGGGCTGCCATCGGCCAGACGCCTGTCTGAATTATTTATGCTGCATGTTGTGCGCCTCCACGGGTTGCCACTTGATGTGGTCTCTGACCGCGGATCCCAGTTTGTGGCCAAATTCTGGAGGGCATTTTGTTCCGATCTCCAGATTTCTGTCAGCTTGTCGTCAGGCTACCATCCGCAGTCTAATGGGCAGACTGAAATGGTGAACCAGTTCTTGGAGCAGTTCCTCAGGTGTTATGTCTCCAAGTGTCAGACTGACTGGGTTGCTCATCTGTCCATGGCAGAGTTTGCCTATAACAACGCGGCTCACTCTGCTACAGGGATCTCTCCCTTCCTTTGTGTGTATGGGCATCATCCTAAGGCCAATTCTTTTGACCCCAGGACTCCACGCCTGGTGGTTCCTCTGTGGTTTCGGTCCTTAGAGGTATTTGGAGGAAAGTGAAGAAAGCCCTTGTGTCTGTGTCATTAGTGACCAAAAGGGTTTTTGATAAGCGGAAAAGACCCTGCAGCTTCAAATTAGGAGACTTCGTCTGGTTGTCTACCAAGAATTTGAAGTTGAGACAGCCATCTCATAAGTTAGGCCCCCGGTTCATCGGTCCTTATAAGATCACTAGGGTTATCAATCCGGTGGCATTTCAGTTAGATCTCCCCCGTTCTTTGGGTATCAATAAAACATTTCATTGTTCCCTTTTAAAACGGGCGATTAGTAATCCTTCTTCCAGTGGAAGACCTTCCCCTCTTCTGATACGTGGCCAGAGGGAGTTTGTTGTTGAAAGGATTCTTGACTCCAAGATGGTTCGGGGTCGGCTGTCATTTTTGGTGCACTGGAAAGGGTATGGCCCGGAGGAGCGGTCGTGGGTGTGCAGTTGTGATCTTCATGCCCCCAGACTGTTACGCTCTTTCTTCTCGCAGTTCCCCGATAAACCCGGTGGTAGGGGTTCTTTGACCCCTCGTCAGAGGGTGGGTACTGTTAGGGTCTCCTGCTCTGTGCTGCCACGTCGTCATGGCAACCGGGAGACAAGTGCTAGCGGAGTAACCTGAGCGTAGCTGATACTCCGGTTCGGGTCTTTTGCTGTGCAGTGGTTATAGGCTCTGTGCACGGCAGGGGATCCGGTGCTGGTTTTTGTGCTCACAGTCTGTGAGGTCTGAGTGGGGCGTGAACAGCACCTGCTATATAAACCCTCTTCTCAGGTTAGGCAGATGCTGCTGAATCTTTGTTGGTTAGTCAGTTCCTGAAAGCTAGCTAGTACTGTGTAAACTTTGTATTTGTTTGTTGCTTACTGCAAATAGGCCTTGGGATTTGGTATTACACTCTGCCAATCCAGACCTAGCAGTAAGACTGGAGTCAGTCGTTTAACCTGCTGGGGTTCTTTTGCTACTCTGTGAACCTAGCAAGTTTGCGGCTGTATTCTCAGACTTGCCTGCCAAAATCCTTTCTCACTGTGCAGGTGTTCAGGTGTCAGTTTAGTGGCAGTAAGCTGAACCAGTGCACTGCAAGTGAGGACTAGGATTGTGGAGACTCTCCTTGTGTCTATTATTCCATCTCTGACCAAGGAGTTTACTGCCACACCCATTGGTAACCCTTTAGGGTTTTGCTGTTGCCCTTAGCAACAGCATTTCGGGTTCTCTACGTATTAAATCACAACATCTCGCTTCTTTCCATCTGAGCATTCCTAATACTAGGGAGACACCCAGTTTCTTAGCCTTTGGGCTTCTCTGTTCACTTTGTGTTTATTTTGTTACCCTATCACCTTCTATGTATGTAATGTCATATTCCCCAGTCTGTCTGTGAGTTCATTTGTTTTGCATCCCTCTCCGTTCAGACACCAGTACATTCCTGCTGGCACTGGTGTGCATAACAGTACCGCGTGCTTAGTTTCCCATCTCCACTACTGTGGCGCTAGTGAGTACCATCTGCCGCAGTGATCCCAAGCCACGGTAGTGTGCTAAAGTTATTGTTTGTCCTGTGTGACTGGGCCTTCCTTTTGTGTCCCAGTCTGACTCCAGTTCCGTACTTGCCTTGCCCAGCCTCCCTCAGCAGCCTTGTCTATCATAAAAACCTGGGTCATCTGAGTACTGGGCGGTCCTAATCCTTCCGGGAAAGGCGGCTGCTATAGGCAAAGTCTTTGGTTGCTGGAGGATGAAGGACTGCTGGGAAAGAGCCACAGCGCCACCTAGTACCATCCTGGTGGCGCCGCTAGCAGATGTACAGTAACGCCGGTTTAGTTGGCTGGAGATGTGGGTGGACAGCCGAACTTTTATTTTTTTTCAAAGCAGCAATCATTTACAAGAAAAAAACTTGCCTGTAAATGATTGCTGCCTTAAAAAAATGTCTGATTTCGTCCGACAAACCCGCACCACCAGGCAACACGGACACATTACATCCTGCCCGTCATGACTTTTCTAAAGATACTGTACAGATCACAAAAACTTCATCCTAGCAAGCAGACACCATTCACCATCTTTTACGGTTGGATTACCTTATTCTTAGATGCCGCGGACAAGAAGATTGATGAGTGATCATCCAGCTGGACCTAATGGTCAATGCGTTTGTAGCCAGGGTCTATTGCAGAAATCCTTTTTACTAACTAAAAGGTTATGAATAGTCCAAGGGAAACCATATTTTTTCCCAAAATCATGACAGGAAACAACAACAATCTCTGGTGGGTCTACACATTTATTGCAGCTAGTCCTGGTGGGAGACCAGTCTCTTGCAACTATAAGCAGTTGCAAGAGACTGTAAGAAAACGTCTGAGTTCAGTTGGCATTCCGCACAGCCGCCGAACTGGAACTTCATTACATCCCGGCCCTCATACTTGATCATGTGACTGCATATCAAAGAGGGAAACACCAATCCAAAACAATCTACAGCTTGAATCAAAGTGGATCCGTAAATTGGGTTCATTAATACACAAGGGCCTTAGCGAAACACTGGAACTTTCATGTTTTTTACGTAGACAGCTGTATGCGGTATCTCTCTCCAATATCTTCATCACCATGTATAGTTAGCGTAGCCATTATCATTTCTGTATGTTTGAATACCCTGATGAAAGTATAATACATACACTGAAACGTTGAAAATAATAATTTTTAAACCATTCACAATTTGATTCCAGTTTATTTTTGCAATTTGAGAGAAGCCCTCATTGCAACCAGTAGCGGATATTGCTACGGGCAAGCAGGATTCTTGCCAAGGGCGTCGCCTTCCGGAGGGCGCCGCCACCGTGTCAAGATCCGCTACTGGTGCCGCCCAGTGCTGTGTAGATGCCCGGTGCTGTGCGGTGCACGGTGAAGTCATCGTGCACCGCACTGCATTGTGGGAGCGGCACATAGACGCTAGAGGTCATAATTGACCTCTAGGGTTTATGCGATGCTATGGGAGAGATGTCAGTATGGGAGAGACGTCGTGACGTTTCTCCCATAGATCAGAGGAGCGGCGGCGCTGGCCGGAGACGAAGGGCAGCAGCGGTCGGGAAGCAGGAGCGGGGATTGTGAGTATTAAATTATTTATTATTATTTTTTTTTTGTTAGCGGCGCAACTAGGGGGCAGAACTCTAAAGGGGGCACAGTACTGGGGGCACAGCTCTACAGGGGGCAAAACTACTGGAGGCACAACTCTACAGTGGGCACAGTACTGGGGGCAATACTACTGTGGGCACAGCTACAGGGGGCACAGTACTGGGAGCACAACTACTGAGGGCACAGCTACAGGGGGCATAACTGACCACGCCCCTTCTCCATGAAGCCACGCCCCTATTTTTCGCCCTGGGCGCCACAAGGTCTTGATCCGGCCCTGATTGCAACCATATGGACAGTCTACGTGTGTGCAAAGTGATTGCCACGTAACCATGTAACACGTTCGTTCCTTACAGTAGTATCTGCCCTTTTTTTATACGTACAACTCTTTTTTGTCTTTTTGAAATAAAACAAATATTATTTATTTTGCAAAATATAACATTTAATTAAACCATACTTGTTAGTAAATAGTCTTCAGCGACATACATTCTTAATTACCAAAGTCATTTCATTAATCAACGGCCTTTTATAATACCGAATGATGGAACCATCAATCATATGTCTAGTCTTAGTCAGTTTTTGTTTCAATGCGCAGAAGAAGTATGGAGAAAAAATTCTGCACTTCAGGTTCGCTGCGGCACATACTAATTGCAAAGGAAAAAATATAATGATCTGAGTTGTTAAAATATATTTACTGGAAATAATTAAGACGTCTGGACTGAAAAGATTAAGGGATTTCCGCATTAAAACACATAGGAGAAATTCGGCTCCAGGTAAAATGTGCGACTTGATGATAAGCCAGACTCATATTTTGTAAAGAATTTCTCAATTAAAATGAATCAGACATTGCATATAAAAATGACTCTTATTATTAAGTCACAATAGCAGACACAGTTTTCTCAAAGTTTGTCTGAGCCCAATGATACAATATATGTCAGCGACCAGGGTAATGTATCAAACAGTTCATTTTTGGTGCATATTATCCACCAATGCTAGACGCTGCTCTTTCTGATCTGTATTCTCACGCATTGTAAGGTCTATCATCCTCCAGGCCATGTTCACATGGGTACTTGAAAACAAGGCTTGTTAACAGCAAAAGCAATATGTAATACTTTGTCCAGCCTTTTAACAGAACATTCACAGCCTCCAAGCAACATAGGGGATCATTCCGAGTTGATCGCTCGCTGAAGATTTTCACAGCGCAGTGATCAGGTTAAAAAAACGGCATTTATGCGCATATGTATGCCCCGCAATGCGCACACGCGACGTACGGGTACAAAGCCCTTTGTGGTTGTGCTCCAGTTCTAGCGAAGTCTTTCTTCGCACTGACGGCCGCAAGAAGATTGACAGGAAGGGGGAGTTTCCAGGTGTCAACTGACCATTTTCAGGGAGTGTTTGCAAAAACGCAGGCGTGTCTGAAAAAACGCAGGCATGGCTGGGCGTTCGCTGTGCGGGTGTATGACGTCAAATCCGGACACAAATAGGCTGAAGTGATCGCAAGCGCTGAGTAGGTTCAGAGCTACTCTGAAACTGCACAAACTGTTTTTGCAGAGCTCGGCTGCACATGCGTTCGCACTTCTGCTAAGCTAAAATACACTCCCCAGTGGGCGGCGGCATAGCGTTTGCACGGCTGCTAAAACTAGCCAGCGAGCGATCAACTCGGAACGACCCCCTAAGGACTGAGCATTAATGCTTGTGAACGCAGTGGGGAACATTGAAACTGACACAAAGCAAGGGGTAGGAAAGCTCGTCAGATAGTATCTGGTCCATTCTCTTACATTCAGTTTTTGGACTATCATCAGTAAAGAACATTTTTGGGGGCTGATTTATCAATGAGTTTTAACATAAGCAATGAGTTTTAAAACTCATAGCGTATGATAAACGGTGCTTCAGCCAATCAGCTCCTGTTATGTGTTTAAAAAATTACAGTTGGGAGATGATTGGCCGGTGCACCATTTATCATATGCGATGAGTTTCAAAACTCATTGTGCATGATAAAACTTGTTCATATATCAGTCCCTTATTATGAGCCACACAGCATATTAGTGATGGCTCACACTGCCCGCTCCGTCCTTGCTAGGTAACTGAGTAGCTACACTGGATTCTGGTCCTAGTGTTACTAAGCAGCCAGGACGCCATCTTGTTGCTCACAGACTACAGACTGATGTAGTAAGAGGGGCTTTTGCTGGGGTATTTTGATTGGCTCAGTAAAAGGCTGGGAGGGCTTAGCCTCCCTGCCGGTTATAGCCTCCTTTCCCTGCATGGTATCTGACCTGCCCATGCTCCTGCCTTGTTTTCCTATTTATTTCCTGAATTCCAGCCTGTATTTTGTCAGCTAACAGTATCTTTCTGCTTAACACCTCAGCAGACTGTAACTTCCTGGTTTCCAGCCTGTATTTTGTCAGCCAACAGTATCTTTCTGCTTAACACCTCAGCAGACTGTAACTTCCTGGTTTCCAGCCTGTATTTTGTCAGCCAACAGTATCTTTCTGCTTAACACCTCAGCAGACTGTATCTTCCTGGTTTCCAGCCTGTATATTGTCAGCCAACAGTATCTTTCTGCTTAACACCTCAGCAGACTGTAACTTCCTGGTTTCCAGCCTGTATTTTGTCAGCTAACAGTATCTTTCTGCTTAACACCTCAGCAGACTGTAACTTCCTGGTTTCCAGCCTGTATATTGTCAGCTAACAGTATCTTTCTGCTTAACACCTCAGCAGACTGTAACTTCCTGGTTTCCAGTCTGTATTTTGTCAGCCAACAGTATCTTTCTGCTTAACACCTCAGCAGACTGTAACTTCCTGGTTTCCAGCCTGTATTTTGTCAGCCAACAGTATCTTTCTGCTTAACACCTCAGCAGACTGTAACTTCCTGGTTTCCAGCCTGTATTTTGTCAGCCAACAGTATCTTTCTGCTTAACACCTCAGCAGACTGTAACTTCCTGGTTTCCAGTCTGTATTTTGTCAGCCAACAGTATCTTTCTGCTTAACACCTCAGCAGACTGTAACTTCCTGGTTTCTAGCCTGTATATTGTCAGCCAACAGTATCTTTCTGCTTAACACCTCAGCATACTGTAACTTCCTGGTTTCCAGTCTGTATTTTGTCAGCCAACAGTATCTTTCTGCTTAACACCTCAGCAGACTGTAACTTCCTGGTTTCCAGCCTGTATTTTGTCAGCCAACAGTATATTTCTGCTTAACACCTCAGCAGACTGTAACTTCCTGGTTTCCAGCCTGTATTTTGTCAGCCAACAGTATCTTTCTGCTTAACACCTCAGCAGACTGTAACTTCCTGGTTTCCAGCCTGTGTTTTGTCAGCCAACAGTATCTTTCTGCTTAACACATCAGCAGACTGTAACTTCCTGGTTTCCAGCCTGTATTTTGTCAGCCAACAGTATCTTTCTGCTTAACACCTCAGCAGACTGTAACTTCCTGGTTTCCAGCCTGTATTTTGTCAGCCAACAGTATCTTTCTGCTTAACACCTCAGCAGACTGTAACTTCCTGGTTTCCAGCCTGTATTTTGTCAGCCAACAGTATCTTTCTGCTTAACACCTCAGCAGACTGTAACTTCCTGGTTTCCAGTCTGTATTTTGTCAGCCAACAGTATCTTTCTGCTTAACACCTCAGCAGACTGTAACTTCCTGGTTTCTAGCCTGTATATTGTCAGCCAACAGTATCTTTCTGCTTAACACCTCAGCATACTGTAACTTCCTGGTTTCCAGTCTGTATTTTGTCAGCCAACAGTATCTTTCTGCTTAACACCTCAGCAGACTGTAACTTCCTGGTTTCCAGCCTGTATTTTGTCAGCCAACAGTGTCTTTCTGCTTAACACCTCAGCAGACTGTAACTTCCTGGTTTCTAGCCTGTATATTGTCAGCCAACAGTGTCTTTCTGCTTAACACCTCAGCAGACTGTAACTTCCTAGGTTCCAGCCTGTTGTCTGTCTGCCGTATCCAGTTACTACTCCTAAGTACTTCAGCATTACTTATTGGATTTCCAGCCAGCAGTATCCAGCCAAACCACAGTACTGCCAACATAACCTTTATCTTACTGCTGCTTTCTGAACTCCTGCACTTATAGGACTATCTTCAGTATCCCAGTTCCAGTATCCAGCTCCTACAGTAGTTACTGGCCGGCGATTACCGGAGTTGGGCTTGATTCTGGCCACAACCTGTCTTTGCCTATGCCAACCACTCTCACGTTCAACTTGCAGTTTCCAACATAAACTCCTACTACTTTGGGTATAAGTCCTGGGGGTACCCAAGTACCTGTGAGAATACAATCTCTACGGGAAATGTTGATGCTGTAGGTGAAGACCTCTTTAGCTGGGTTCTAAGAGTTCATGTGGTTATCCGGATGTACCCTAACAATTGTATAGGCTTTCAGCATGCAAAATGTGAGTGCCCTATTTCAGTGCCCATGCCTATGAGCTTTTATGGTTACAATAAGAGGTCTTTAGTGTTGTGTTTGGGCTATATGGTCCATGGATAATGAATCAGGAACTATTACTATTCCCAAAGCGGCTATTGTGTGGTCCTGACTGACATAACATGGAATGTTCTAGTGTAGGATGAAAATAGATGTCAGGCGTAAAGATTGTAAATGACTGGGAGCTATAATACTCCAGACTCTAGGTTGCCTCTAAAAGGGACCTTATCCCACTTACTGTACTGTATCTTAGTACACGGGAGATTCTTTACAAAGGGAGCACATAGTAAATGTTGTGGCATGGCATGGGTATTTAGAGATGGTAATGCTTTTGTAAAGCTCTGCGCTTGATCTCCCTCATAGTCATTGTAGAACTAATTACCCTATTTTAATGTACAAAATATTACATGACTCCACAAGATAGAATGAATAAGTCAGCAGTATGCCGAAAATGACAGGGTCATAGGTACAATATGTTCGCTTTGTGGAATATTTAATCAAGGACACACATTGAAACAGTTGTTTGTAAGACATTTGGGGGCAGATTTACTAAACGTCGGGTAATCGATGCCGCTGATCAACTCTGGCTATGACCAATCATTTTAAAACAGCGATAGGAATTAGAGATGTGCACCGGACATTTTTCTGGTTTTCTGTTTTGGTTTTGGATTCGGTTCCGCGGCCGTGTTTTGGATTCGGACGCGTTTTGGCAAAACCTCCCTGAAATTTTTTAGTCGGATTCGGGTGTGTTTTGGATTCGGGTGTTTTTTTTACAAAAACCCCTCAAAAACAGCTTAAATCATAGAATGTGGGGGTCATTTTGATCCCATAGTATTATTAACCTCAATAACCATAATTTCCACTCATATCCAGGCTATTCTGAACACCTCACAATATTATTTTTAGTCCTAAAATTTGCACCGAGGTCGCTGGATGACTAAGCTAAGCGACCCAAGTGGCCGACACAAACACCTGGCCTATCTAGGAGTGGCACTGCAGTGTCAGACAGGATGGCACTTCAAAAAAATAGTCCCCAAACAGCACATGATGCAAAGAAAAAAAGAGGCGCAATGAGGTAGCTGTGTGACTAAGCTAAGCGACCCAAGTGGCCGACACAAACATCTGGCCCATCTAGGAGTGGCACTGCAGTGTCAGACAGGATGGCACTTCAAAAAAAAAGTCCCCAAACAGCACATGATGCAAAGAAAAAAAGAGGTGCACCAAGGTCGCTGGATGGCTAAGCTAAGCGACCCAAGTGGCCGACACAAACACCTGGCCCATCTAGGAGTGGCAATGCAGTGTCAGGCAGGATGGCACTTCAAAAAAATAGTCCCCAAACAGCACATGATGCAAAGAAAAATGAAAGAAAAAAAGAGGTGCAAGATGGAATTGTCCTAGGGCCCTCCCACCCACCCTTATGTTGTATAAACAGGACATGCACACTTTAACAAACCCATCATTTCAGCGACAGGGTCTGCCACACAACTGTGACTGAAATGACTGGTTGGTTTGGGCCCCCACCAAAAAAGAAGCAATCAATCTCTCCTTGCATAAACTGGCTCTACAGAGGCAAGATGTCCACCTCCTCCTCATCGTCCGATTTCTCACCCCTTTCACTGTGTACATCCCCCTCCTCACAGATTATTAATTTGTCCCCATTGGAATCCACCATTTCAGGTCACTGTGTACTTTCTGGAGGCAATTGCTGGTGAATGTCTCCACGGAGGAATTGATTATAATTCATTTTGATGAACATCATCTTCTCCACATTTTCTGGAAGTAACCTCGTACGCTGATTGCTGACAAGGTGAGCGGCTGCACTAAACACTCTTTCGGAGTACACACTGGAGGGATGCATCGGAGGAATCCCAGGCAGGAGAGGACTCGTCAGACTTGACAGTGACATGGCCTGCAGGACTATTGGCTTTCCTGTGTAAGGAGGAAATTGACACTGAGGGAGTTGGTGGTGTGGTTTGCAGGAGCTTGGTTACAAGAGGAAGGGAAGGGATTTAGTGGTCAGTGGACTGCTTCCGTGGTCATCCAAAGTTTTTAAACTTGTCACTGACTTATGATGAATGCGCTGCAGGTGACGTATAAGGGAGGATGTTCCAAGGTGGTTAACGTCCTTACCCCTACTTATTACAGCTTGACAAAGGCAACACACGGCTTGACACCTGTTGTCCGCATTTGTGTTAAAATAATTCCACACCGAAGAGGTGATTTTTTTTGTAATTTGACCAGGCATGTCAATGGCCATATTCGTCCCACAGACAACAGGTGTCTCCCCGGGTGCCTGACTTAAACATACCACCTCACCATCAGAATCCTCCTTGTCAATTTCCTCCTCAGCGCCAGCAACACCCATATACTCATCCTGGTGTACTTCAACAGTGACATCTTCAATTTGACTATCAGGAACTGGACTGTGGGTGCTCCTTCCAGCACTTGCAGGGGGCGTGCAAATGGTGGAAGGCGCCACCTCTTCCCGTCCAGTGTTGGGAAGGTCAGGCATCGCAGCCGACACAATTGGACTCTCCTTGGGGATTTGTGATTTAGAAGAACGCACAGTTCTTTGCTGTGCTTTTGCCAGCTTAAGTCTTTTAATTTTTCTAGCGAGAGGATGAGTGCTTCCATCCTCATGTGAAGCTGAACCACTAGCCATGAACATAGGCCAGGGCCTCAGCCGTTCCTTGCCACTCCGTGTCGTAAATGGCATATTGGCAAGTTTACGCTTCTCCTCAGACGCTTTTAATTTTGATTTTTGTGTCATTTTACTGAACTTTTGTGTTTTGGATTTTACATGCTCTCTACTATGACATTGGGCATCGGCCTTGGCAGACGACGTTGATGGCATTTCATTGTCTCGGCCATGACTAGTGGCAGCAGCTTCAGCACGAGGTGGAAGTGGATCTTGATCTTTCCCTATTTTACCCTCCACATTTTTGTTCTCCATTTTTTAATGTGTGGAATTATATGCCAGTATCAATAGCAATGGCCTACTACTATATATACTGCGCACAACTGAAATGCACCACAGGTATGGATGGATAGTATACTTGATGACACAGAGTTAGGTAGAGCAGTGGCCTACTGTACCGTACTGCTATATATTATATACTGGTGGTCAGCAAACTGTGCAAAACTGAAATGCACCACAGGTATGGATGGATAGTATACTTGATGACACAGAGGTAGGTAGAGCAGTGGCCTACTGTACCGTACTGCTATATATTATATACTGGTGGTCAGCAAAATTATGCACTGTACTCCTACTATATACTACAATGCAGCACAGATATGGAGCGTTTTTCAGGCAGAGAACGTATAATACTGGTGGTCACTGGTCAGCAAAACTCTGCACTGTCCTCCTACTATATAATACTGCTGCTCCCCAGTCCCCACAATAAAGCAGTGTGAGCACAGATATATGCAGCACACTGAGCACAGATATGGAGCGTTTTTCAGGCAGATAACGTATAATACTGGTGGTCACTGGTCAGCAAAACTCTGCACTGTACTCATCCTATATAATACTACTGGTCCCCAGTCCCCACAATAAAGCAGTGTGAGCACAGATATATGCAGCACACTGAGCACAGATATGGAGCGTTTTTTAGGCAGAGGAGAGAACGTATAATACTGGTGGTCACTGGTCAGCAAAACTCTGCACTGTACTCCTCCTATATAATACTGCTGGTCCCCAGTCCCCACAATAAAGCAGTGTGAGCACAGATATATGCAGCACACTGAGCACAGATATGGAGCGTTTTTCAGGCAGAGAACGTATAATACTGGTGGTCACTGGTCAGCAAAACTCTACACTGTACTCCTCCTATATAATACTGCTGGTCCCCACAATAAAGCAGTGTGAGCACAGATATATGCAGCACACTGAGCACAGATATGGAGCGTTTTTCAGGCAGACAACGTATACTGGTGGTCACTGGTCAGTAAAACTCTTCACTGTACTCCTCCTATATAATACTGCTGGTTCCCAGTCCCCACAATAAAACAGTGTGAGCACAGATATATGCAGCACACTGAGCACAGATATGGAGCGTTTTTCAGGCAGACAACGTATACTGGTGGTCACTGGTCAGCAAAACTCTGCATTGTACTCCTCCTATATAATACTGCTGGTCCCCAGTCCCCACAATAAAGCAGTGTGAGCACAGATATATGCAGCACACTGAGCACAGATATGGAGCGTTTTTCAGGCAGACAACGTATAATACTGGTGGTCACTGGTCAGCAAAACTCTGCACTGTACTCCTCCTATAATACTGCTGGTCCCCAGAATAAAGATATTTGCACTGCAGCCCCCTGAAACAAAGTGAGAGGACGCCAGCCACGTCCTCTCACTATCATTTCCAATGCACGAGTGAAAAATGGCGGCGACGCGCGGCTCCTTATATAGAATCCGAATCTCGCGAGAATCCGACAGCGGGATGATGACGTTCGGGCGCGCTCGGGTTAACCGAGCAAGGCGGGAGGATCCGAGTCTGCCTCGGACCCGTGTAAAAAGGCTGAAGTTCGGGGGGGTTCAGATTCCGAGGAACCGAACCCGCTCATCACTAATAGGAATTGATGCTAAACAAGCCTGCTTTAACATTCCTTTCTATTGCCATTTTAAAACCACCGGTCAATGATGCTGAAGACTGGCTGATTCGAGAAACTGACATTTAGTAAATCTATCATTTGAGGCTTGAGGACATGGGTGTGATGCAATATCCCGGCATAGTGGCTAGGGCTAAATTTAGGGGAAGGGTGGATAGGGCTAAATTTTGGGGGGTGATGGCTCACTCACTGACTCATCACCAATTCTCTTACTTTCCGATATGTCAGGAAGATGAAATGTAACATAGGTATTCTGCAGGTGGGAAACAGGAAAACTACGTAATTAGGATTTTAATAAACATCCCCTAAGGGGATGAACAGGAGGTTGACATATTGACGTCATTACTGAAGTGTGGCTTGCGTTGTGTGAATGATAACGCCCAAACGGACAATAGGATAAAAATTTGGATTGCACCTCCAGTGTGTAGAATTTAATAAACTACAAAAATAGTCCTGTCACTTTTTACCGTATCTGCTACGGATGCTCCTCGGGTAACACCAAGACCCATGGATTAATAATTACTTAAATTAAGACGTCTCAAATGTACAGCTTTATAGATTTACCAAATTTTTCACACTCATTTATATGTACAACCGTGAAAATCTGAAACTCTCGTGTGAAGAATGGGTAGAACAGACAGTGTATATAGACTGTATATATAAAAATGTGTGAAGGCAGTGGGGAATTGCAGAGTAGTGCAGAGGATGGGATGTACTGAATGCCATCTCATTTCACCTGCTGTACCCAGGTAAGTCAATGGTTATTGCTGTTGACAGCTGTGTTCATCCCTAGCTGCAGCCTCCTTGTTGGCATGAGCTACCTCCACCACTTCTGGTAAAATTAAAGGAAAGCTGACCGAGATACGTTCAGTAGAACAAAGAATGACCAGAGGTCCAGTGGCTTCCATTGCTGAGTTTCAGGGTTTCTTCTTTAACCAAAGTAAATCAAAATACTCAAAGTTACTTTAAATAAACTATTTTAGTTGCACACAATAAATGCAGAACAAAGGGTGAGAGAGTCACAAAGGCATATGGTATAAATGTTGGATCTTCTTAGATGTTACATCATGGCTTCCAAGTTACAATGTCTGGATGTAAGATAAGCACAAAAGGAAGAGCCATAGGAAAAAGTACATATGTAAAGTACAGTAGAAAAAGGCAACCACTATATTACTGGGCAAGAGAACAATAACCTGGCCAGGAGAGGCAACAGGGCATGATTTAGATATGAAGTCAGCAGGTGTAGCCCCTCCTGGGCCTTAATCCTAACCATGAACCCCGCTTCTCACCTTTGCAATGTCATCTGTCGGTGAGCCGGTGGCGATATCGTGAGTGGTGTTGGGATTCTGGCATCGGTCAAATGACCGCCGGCATCCTGAGAGCTGAGATACTGAACGCATCTCTCTAGAACAGTGATCCCCAACCATGGTCCTCAAGTACCCCCAACAGTTCATGGTTTCCAGGTCACCTAGTAGGGGCACAGGTGTATTCATTACACACTGACACATTTTAAAGGACCCACTGGTGGAGCAAATTATTTCTCTTGCAATCCTGTGAGGAGACCTGCAAAACATGAACAGTTGGGGGTACTTGAGGACCACAGTTGGGAACCACTGATCTACAACATGAGTTAACAGTTAAGCAAGGAGCTGTCCAACATCTAGAATTGCTCAGTCAATGGAGCTGCAGCCTCCAGGGCAGGAGTCCTGAATTCAAAACCTAAAACTGGTTGCTCTTTCAATTTTCCATTGAGTTTGTCTTAGCACATGCTACATACTTACTCGTCTTACTACACCGTACGTGCTATGCTAAGTTCATCTTTTTGGATATGCCTTGCACCATTCTAAGACTTGAGCGTGCATCACTCTGCAAAACATTAATTCAAGTCATCAGGTTGGAAACAGAATTTTTTAAATGCAACTTTTAACAGACCACGTTCTTCAAATGTTCCTTTAAAATCACCCGGCGTTAGTTCAACTCTGCTAGTGTATCTCTGGGAAAATAAGTTGCCTTAAACTCATTTGAGCAGTACAGATTTATTCAGCATAAACACAGCTCTTTCCTGAAACAACCAAACATTTTGCTAGGTTCTAAGTTGTTTATATTGTGCCAGCGGCAGATTTAGAAGCTCCAGACTAAAAGAAGCAACGAGATACGTTCAAACTTAAGCGATGACTCAGACATTTTCGAAACTCGCCCTGGGAGCATGCGGCCGATAACATCTTGACGAGCGTTTGAAAATGAATTGCCGATGGCAAGCGCTGACCAGAAGATCAGGAGTTCTGCAAGCATTGTTGTTAAAATCTTAACTGCTATTGAATTGTCTTGACAGCCCATTTGTCATTCAATATGTCAGCCTGAATATTGGATAGCACTAAACAATGAACCAGCCCCTGTTTTGCTAATCTCTCCATGGGGTGTTAGTAGAGATGAGCCAACTTCCTGCGGTGAAAGGATTCTCAATATTGGCCGAAAAACCAAATCAATTTACAAATCTTGTATTAAGCTAAAAAGCTGTTTTAAAAAGCTATTTATAGTGTAACTTTGTTAATACTTTTCTTTTGTACTCAAAAGTCAATTTTGATTAAAAAAAAACATGAAAAAAAATGTTCCGGATTCTAATTTTTTTTTTCAACTCGATATCCGCAAATAGGTTTGCCATGAAACACAGACGCTGGTATACCAGTGAGAGAGAGAGATGGGAGGGAGAGAAAGAAGAGGGAGATGAATAAGTAAATTATGTGAATAATTCCAATGGATTCCTCATTTCATTTCACCACAATCCGGTAAATGTTCTTTCCAAAAACAAGTGCCATAAGCATATAATAACAATATGGAGGTATGGGACCTTTAAATGATGAATCGTGTCATACATACTGACTTTATCAACTTGTGTACCCTTGTACAGACACCATAAAGAGACACACTAAAATGATATATAACAGTAATTAATGCTAATTGAACATGGGGAAAGATTGGGGGAAATGTTTATATGCAGGTAAGTATAAAAATATTTTAAAAAGGATAATTGATGCTTGTGCCTATTTTGGCTGGCACCAACATGAAGATGAATTATATATACCCCTTTCACACCGCAAAAATAACCTGGTATCAACACGGTATATTGCCGAGTAGACACGGGTTGCTGTACGGTGTGTGCGCTGAGCCAGTATTTCAACCCAGGAATAAAGAAGGGTTATTCCCGGGTTAAATATCGGGTCAGGTGCAGTGTGAAAGGGTTGCTAGGTCGATGTGACCCAGGACCCGTTCACTGCATAGGGAGAGGCGGCGCAGAGATTTTGTCATCTCCCAGCGCCGCCTCCGATGCAGGCTCCATCTCCGCCCCCGTGGGCAACCTGACACGGCATATTGCCGAGTCGGGATGGCGGTGTGTAGGGTCCAATGCCGAGTCCCAACCAGGAAGGACCCGTTTCCAATTCCAGGGTGGGACAATGCAGTCAAAAACAGAAAGAAATCACTTTCCCAATTGTCCAACATTGAAAGGATACAAAGCACCAGATTTTCTGCAAGTGTTTCAATATATTCTTATGGAAGTGACCAGCAATGATCTATCATTTGCGCAGACACCTCGTAAGAAGTAGTTTAGCGTTGCTTACATAGTTTTCTTTTTTACCAAGATCCCAGGAATGCCTCCATGGACCATATAAATGTTGTAAGTCATAAAGATGGGAGTGTGGAAATGTTTTTGAATTAAATATTTTGTTTTTCAGAGTCGGAGACCTGTCTTTATTTTAACATTGTTATTTTTACAGGTGCACTTCAGATCCCAGCAGGTCCTCTATGCCAAGACTTGCTGGCACTTGTGATCCCTTCTGCTCTTCCATGGCTGGTAAAGCCTAGCGCTGGTAGTGTAAAGTTATGGGGACCTCAATTTTTCCAAAAAGTCTAGTACTCATAGGGGTATATTCAATTGAAGTCGAAAGCTGCCATCTGTCGAAAAGATGGCAGTTTTCGACTTTTTTTAGGTCAGAATGGATTCCGACCTATTCAATCTAACCCCAAATTATTCGACAAGTGGAGGAAATTTGACTTGTCGAAAAGCATGTGGATCGGCGGAATAGCCGTTTTGGCCCCCTTTTCAACCATCTCAATTCAATTTTAAAAAAGTCGAAGTGAGATGCGGGAGCAGAGACGGGGAGAGCCGCGGGCAGACGGGGAGAGCCGCGCCGGAGGATGTCTTACAGCTGCCGCTCACAGCAGCGTCCAACCGGCTCCAGCAAGCGAGAGGAGGCGGGGGGGGGGAGACAGGGGAGAGCTGCGGGCAGATGATGTCTCACTAGCTGGAGCCGGGTGGACGCTGCCATGAGCGGCGGCTGTGGCATCCTCCAGCTACGCTGCCCGCTGCTGTAGCGCTGCTCTCCCCCATCTGCCCGCGGCTCTCCCCTGTCTCAGCTCCCGCATCTTAATTTGACTTTTTTTAAAGTCGAATTGAGATGGTATTGAATAGCCCAGGTTGGATCCATTCCGACAAAGGAATATCGGAATGGTCTGACTTCAATTGAATGTACCCCATAATCAATTTGACGCCAGTCCTCATGATTTTTCTTTTTTAATTATTTCATCTAAACCCAACTGTTGGCATTTTTGGTAGTGGGATCGTTCCATGGTTGTGGGTTTAGAAACTAATGGACAATGACAGCATTAAAAGTAATACATAATAAATACAGCGTTTGGGATCCCCAAACTGCTAATGTTGAACATCGGTTACATAACACCGGTCAACCCAACGTTTACTAGGTCTACCTCCAATTGTTCTCACTTTTTGCAGGCACTCACGCCTGTGCTTTGGACATCACTGAAATGCTGCAGAAATTATGCGTACTCCACTACTCAGGAGGCGAAAATGTCAGAAGAATGTTGACTTTCAAAATTTGCTATAATAGCTTTTATAGGCTGGTCCACGAAAAATTGGGGTAAGGCTCAGCGGGGCCATTTTACTTTAACTGAGATTATTTTAAGGCAGAAAGTGCCACAATAATGGAAAAAAAACCCTTATCTGAAAAACATTACGTTGCATATTCAACTGCTCATTGTGGCTACTAATTTCTGGCAGTAATTTACTGTAATTCTGAGTATATTAAATTAACTGTTCAATAAAAGAAAAACTGTAGTAATGTAACTGACTTTTTGATTTATCATTGATCAATTCTGACACTTGCCATTGTCCTATCCATGTCTATAAAAATTCTATATTCACTTTTTTTTACATAGTAAATTAATTTAGATCATATACTATAGGATTCAGTCTTTATTACCAATCCTATTACCAAACATAGGGGCCTATTTATCACCATCCGCATCCAGGATACGGATGACAGGTGATAAAATCGCCCAAACTCGCAATGTGATAACTGATTACATCGCAGGGATATATCAATTATTGCGTGCAGGGACAGAGCTTGCGGTCAAGCTGTGTCCCTGCGATGATACTCTGCAGCATCATCAGGGTATTTTTATCATCGGGGTATTTTTCGGAAAAAATACCCTGATGTCCTGCTGCAAATGCATCGCCCCCACCCGATGGACCCCCCTGTCGCGACTACCCCCGCGTGCCGCGGACCCCCCCCCCCCCCCAAGAAGATCAATATACTCACCACTTCAGGGAGCCAGTCTGCGCTGCTTCTGCTGGGCTGCCCAGCGCCGGATCCTGCCACTTTGCAGTGCCACCTTAATGCACCGGGGTCACATTGCAGCACATGGGAGACCCAGCGCCCGGAAGCGCTCACCGGAGCAGGGACACCAGCTGCCTGGACAGGTGAGTATGGTTTTGGGTTTTTTTTTCCACTTTTTACACTGTAATCAGCTTTTGAGTCCATTGGACACACATAGCTGATCACTCTGCCGGGTCCCCGCTCAGCTTTCTCTGCCAGGGGCAAATGCCACATTATCGCAGTGCTGCCCTGTGATCTCGCCAGCCTGAGCTAGCGCTAATATCACAGGGCACACTGCAGTGTTTTTTCACATTTTTTTTTAGTAAATTTGGTCACATCACATTTCCCATTATAAGTATGGGGAATGCGATGTGACTTACTAAAAAACAGTGATTTAAAGGGTTTGGAGCAGTTTTACATGACTACAGCTCCAAATGCCCTTTAATACATTCAGGTGATACTAACATAATGTGAAAAGGGTGTGAAAACAGAAAGCACCCTTTTTCACATTATTTTAGTAAAAATAATGTTGATAAATAGACCCCATAGCGTTTTGTTTTTTTGTTTGCAGGAAGCCAGTAGTGATTTCTGAATGTTTTATGGATTTTTAATTTGTTACAAGTTATGTAAGTTTTATAGCTATGCCAGTGGTGGAACTTGTGAGTGGTGGGCACAGGTAACTCCCCCGCTTCACCCCAAACCAAGTTCACAATGGGTGACAGCAGGGCCGGTGCTAGGGTGTTCGGCGCCCCCCTGCAAACTATAAATTTGCGCCCTCCCATATTCCTTTGGCGCGCGCCGGGAAAAGGGGTGTGATCTCACAAGTAAGGGGCATGGCCACACAATAGTGCCCCCATTTAAAATTACGCCACAATGTAGCACAATCTTATTAATCTTATACGTAATGCCCCACCCGTAGTAGTAGCGTCCTTATATGTAATGCACCCCAGTAATAGTAGCATCCTTATACATAATGCCCCCCAGTAGTAGTAGTGTCCTTATACATAATACCCCCCCAGTAGTAGTAGCGTCCTTATACATAATGCCCCCCAGTAGTAGTAGCATCCTTATACATAATGCCCCCTCCCGTAGTAGTAGTGTCCTTATACATAATGCCCCCCAGTAGTAGTAGCATCCTTATACATAATGCCCCCCAGTAGTAGTAGCATCCTTATACATAATGCCCCCCAGTAGTAGTAGCGTCCTTATACATAATGCCCCCCAGTAGTAGTAGCATCCTTATACATAATGCCCCCCAGTAGTAGTAGTGTCCTTATACGTAGTGCACCCCCAGTAGTAGACGCGTCCTTATACGTAATACCCCCCAGTAGTAGTAGCGTCCTTATACGTAGTGCTCCCCCAGTAGTAGAAGCGTCCTTATACGTAATTCCCCCCCTAGAAGTAGTAGCGTCCTTATACGTAATGCCCCCCCCAGTAGTAGTAGTGTCCTTATACGTAATGCCCCCCCCCAGTAGTAGTAGCGTTCTTACATGTAATGCCCCCCCCAGTAGTAGCGTCGTTATACGTAATGCCCCCCCAGTAGTAGCGTCCATAAAGCGCGCGCACAGACATACCACACACACAATTCACACATATATACACACACATACACACCCACCATATACACACACACACTTCTCTCTCACCCTCCACTTACCTAAGCCAGTCTCCCTCTATACAGCAGCCTGGTCCGTGTAGCTCCGCCCCCTTCCGGGCATTTAGCCATGCCCCCTTCCGTCCCGTGTAGCTCCGACCCCTGCTGTCCCGTACTCGGCGCTGTCACACAGCACAGGTGAGGGGAGGGGAGGGGAGGGAGGAGGGAGGAGGCAGGAGGCTTTTCATGCTGCAGGTGCCCGCTGCCAGTGCCTGTCATACAGTGACAGACACAGCACTGGCAGCAGCAGGAGGGGGGACAGGACGGCGCAGCAGGGAAGGGATACAGAGCAGGGGAGGCGCCTATCCGTCCCAGCGCCTCCCTGCACTGCATCCCTTCGCTGAGCGGGTAGCGCCGGGCCTGGGTGACAGGGAGAGGCAGAGGCTGACAGGGTAAGGCAGGGGGAGGCAGAGGGTGACAGTGGAAGGCAGGGAGAGGCAGAGGGTGACAGTGTATGCCAGGGGGAGGCAGAGGGTGACAGTGTAGGGCAGGAGGAGGCAGAGGGTGACAGTGTAGGGCAGGGGGAGGCAGAGGGTGACAGTGTAGGGCAGGGGGAGGCAGAGGGTGACAGTGGAAGGCAGAGTATGACATGGAGAGGCAGTGATTAAGAGGGGGAAGAAATGGGTGACATGGAGAGGCAGAGGGTTACAGTGTATGCCAGGGGGAGGCAGAGGGTGACAGTGTAGGGCAGGAGGAGGCAAAGGGTGACAGTGTAGGGCAGGGGGAGGTAGAGGGTGACAGTGTAGGGCAGGAGGAGGCAGGGGGTGACAGTGGAAGGCAGAGTATGACATGGAGAGGCAGTGATTGAGAGGGGGAAGAAATGGGTGACATGAAGAGGCAGAGGGTGACAGTGTAGGGCAGGGGGAGGCAGAGGGTGACAGTGTAGGGCAGGAGGAGGCAGAGGGTGACAGTGGAAGGCAGAGTATGACATGGAGAGGCAGTGATTGAGAGGGGGAAAAAATGGGTGACATGGAGAGGCAGTGGGTGACAGTGTATGCCAGGGGGAGGCAGAGGGTGACAGTGTAGGGCAGGGGGAGGCAGAGGGTGACAGTGTAGGGCAGGAGGAGGCAGAGGGTGACAGTGGAAGGCAGAGTATGACATGGAGAGGCAGTGATTGAGAGGGGGAAGAAATGGGTGACATGGAGAGGCAGTGGGTGACAGGGGTACAAGGACAAAGTCCTGCGTGGTTCAGAGAACAGGGAGCATGTACCTTGTGGGGGCAGGAACACACTGGCCTTTGTAGGTGTGATTCAGAGGAGGGCACCCGTGTGCATCTCCGGGTGTGCCCCCTGCTCTCTACGGCACTGTAGACTCCGGCATTGTGCAGGTCTCCAGGAAACATGGCACTCACCATGATCCGGAGACCAATTTGGCTACTGTGCATGCGCGGTAAGCATTTTGGAGGCGATCTCCACCATGACCGCAGCGCCCGACGATGGACTCCAGAAAGGTAAGTATTAAAATGGGTACAGTATGTGCAATGTGGGCCCCCCTGGACCCATGGGCATGTGTGCACCGCACATTGCACCCATTACAGAAATGCCTATGGGCCTTTGCTCTGTCTGTGACAGGGACCCCGCCGCTTGTGCAGGCAGACTCTGACAGTGCCCGTTACACCGGGTGTCAGCTGCTGAATCAGAATAAATGTTCAGCTTTCTGGTAATTAGTGGCAGTATGTGGCTGTGATCACCAGCGCTGATAAATGTAGAAACTGTAGGGGATAGGGCAACATGGACGGTGTAGTGGTTAGCATTACTGCCTCACAGCACTCAGGTCATGGGTTTGATTCCCACCTTGGCCTCAACTATGTAATAGGAGTTCTGCCTCTGATATAAACTGGGTTTAGTAGACGTTGTTATGTTGGTTGACTAAGGGCCTTATCCTGAGGTGGCCGCAGAAGTGCCTGCAGCTGTGTCTATACAGTAATCGGTCACCCGTCTTTATGCAAATACTACTATAAAGCCCCGCCCATAGGTCCAAATGTGCAAGGACTGAGGCGCCTATTGTCATTGTCCATACATGCAGTAATACCGATTGGTCCATCCTTAGACGCCACCATGGGCTGCACCACCACAATGTGTAACATCCTGTGTCAGTGGTCGTGCATCTGTGGGCCTGATTCATAGTTTTACGTTATGTAGTTACTGCTGAATTATGCTATTGCTAATATAGCAGGAGGCATCTTGGGCAGTTGTGGACCATCGTTCAGTTGAGAAACCTTCAGGTTTCTCAGAATGGCCATCTCAGATAGTCATGTTGACCTTTTGACCCAGTCGACCTTTTGAATCTGTCAACCTTTTGAACTTTCTACCTTTTACAGGTTGACCTTTTGACCCTGAGGACCTTTTGAACCTGTCAATCTAATATATGTTGACCATTAGTGGTTGACAAATTGACAGTAGACCTTTTTAGTATAGATCTATAGCCTGGATACCATGTCTGGCACTGGCAGTGCGTCCACCTTGGAAGCCGGCAGTTGTATAAATGTTTTCTTTAGGACTTTAGTTACAACTTGTCATTAGAAATAATCCACGTGTGTCCTATAACTATTTGTTCCACTCAGCTAAATCACCTGATTGCCACCTATTGACGCATGGGATGTGCTAATTCCTGCTGATTACAATAATTGGCTAAATAGTTACAGTGCTAACTAACCACAATATAGATCCGAGGTTCCTGGCCCATAAATCAATGCAGGAAGTTTGAACTAACAAAAGTTGCTTAGTTTTAGGATCTTCTAATTTGTTCCTCCGTTCTCCACTTTTTAAAAACTGACTAAAGACCATTTAGGAGACCACAAAAAAATCTGGACAAACTTTGTAGTTTTACATTTTCAGCAATAAGTGCAAGGACAATTTCTGGGCATCTCAACAGCCCACACAACCACGTAATGGGGGTACGGGTCATACTTTGCTGGTTTACATATCGAACTGTCAGATGGAGAGGACAATAATGCAATTTCAATGTCTAACCTACAGTGCTGGCGTTAGCCACATCATAGATCTACAATGTCTAGGTAGATAGTCAATGGGCCGGATGTAATGAAGTCCGACTTGGCTGGAGGTGCGGGTTTCCATCCGAACTCGGACATTTTTTTAAAGTTGCCATCATTTACAAGGCACAACCATGCCTTGTAAATGATTGGTGCTTTAGTAAAACATCTGAGGGCACACGTTTGTACTGATGGTGGTCACATAACATGGAATATACCAGATGTGTCCTAAACCCACCCCCCCAGAAAAAACTTGTGTCGACCATTATCATCTTGACCTTTTTTTTTGTCAACCTTTTTTATCTGTTGACTTTAACCACTGTTGACCTTTTATCTGTCATCCTTTAGCATCTGTTGACCTATTGTACCTGTTGACCTAATCCATGTCCACCATATGCTGTTGACCTATTGACTGCCTACCTAGACACTGTAGATATATTATACCATAGCCAGTACTTCCCGCTTCTACTGAATACTACTTACTGGTGCTGCTATCCATTATCCATGATAACTTAGCGAAATCTCACTCTACCCTGCAAAGGTCTCGGCTAGCAGATCTGCAATTTTTGCATTGGCTATTGAACTGATAATTTGAAGAATTAGTTTGGTACACTGGCATAAAACATACCTCTCTAAACTAGGGATGGACATCGAAATACAATGGTTTCAAGCAGTGGCGGAGCTAGCGAGCGGTGGGCCCAGGTGCGACAAAATGCTTTGCTCCCCCCACCCCACATCCCATCCAAGTCCACCCCCTCACCCCTGGAGAGGATCTGGTGAGCGGGACCTGTCAGGGCCAGAGAAATGGATACCTAGCGACAGTGCCGTAACTAGATATTTTACCACTG
Source organism: Pseudophryne corroboree (assembly GCF_028390025.1). Taxonomy (NCBI): domain Eukaryota; kingdom Metazoa; phylum Chordata; class Amphibia; order Anura; family Myobatrachidae; genus Pseudophryne; species Pseudophryne corroboree. Next base: position 358,205,234 of record NC_086454.1, on the reverse strand, counting down.
TGTGCAAGAAACGGCATTGGAGCCCCACCCCTGCATGCAAAACAGGGGCACTGTGCGTGCCGTAAGCGTGCGCAAAAATACATAGGGGCGAGGGTTCATGGGGAAGGGGTGTGGCCACAAAATAATACCAATTCATAAAACGGTGCACAGTAGTCTCCATTATTCAAATTACCCCGCACAGTAACACCACTACACCAGGTAGAGACCCTTTTACACCTTACGGCGGACAGATCCCCTTTTTACACATTGCGGCAGACTGCGTCCTCTTTTTACACATTACGGCAGACAGCGTGCCCTTGTTGCACATTACGGCAGACAGCGTCCTCTCTTTACACATTATGGCAGAGAGCGTGCCCTTGTTACACATTACGGCAGACAGCGTGCCCTTTTTACACATTACGGCAGACAGCATCCCCTTTTTACACATTACGGCAGATAGCGTGCCCTTGTTACACATTACGGCAGGCAGATTCCGGCAGACAGTCACCCTTTTTGGAAAGAAAGAACGAAAGAAAGAAAGAACGAAAGAAAGAAAAGAAAAAGAAAGAAAAGAAAAGAAAAGAAAGAAAGAAAGAAAGAAAGAAAGAAAGAAAGAAAGAAAGAAAGAAAGAAAGAAAGAAAGAAAGAAAGAAAGAAAGTGCAGCTTCTGGCAGAGTTCCCGGGCAGGATGAGAAGAAGGAGGAGGGAGCCGCAACAGCGCTGTGTTATTGGTGGAGGCGCTGCTGCTGCTGTCCCTGTCCTTCACCATAGGCTGTCCTCCACCGCTGTGAATGCTGGGATGCGCTTCACAGCGGCGGAAGACAGCCTATAGTGAAGCAGAGGGACAGCAGCAGCAGCGCCTCAACCAATAAAACAGCGCTGCTGCGGCTCCCTCCTCCACCTCCCTCCTCCTCCTTCCCCCCGTGTCCGTTGCGCTCCGCTCCTCTCCTCTCCAGGCGGCTGTGTGCTGCGGGCAGCGGTTGCCTGCAGCACACAGTGGCATGTAATGAGTCAGTATGACTCATTACATGCTTTTGGCCCCTGGACAGTGGCGGGCCCCAGTGCAACGCACTGGTTGCACTGGCGGTAGTTCCGCCTCTGGTTTCAAGCCATCTGTGTTTTTATTTGATGGTAGTGTTTTTATCATACGATGGCGGTATTACAATGTTTTTCACTATTGAGTGGTATTCATTTGATGGTGTTCCGATGGTTGCCCTAGCCTCGCCCCCAACAAGTTTCAATGGGGCGAATGCAAATGTTATATCTGCCCCCCCTGCAGTGCACATGGTTTTGCCCAACTGCTAACAAATTTGTTGCTGCGATCAACTCTGAATTACCCCCTTTATGTCATGTCACTTTGGGGGTCATTCCAAATAGATCGCTCGCTGGCTACCTTTAGCAGCCGTGCAAACTCTAGCAGAAGTGTGAACGCATGTGCAGCCGAGTGCTGCTAAAACAGTTTGTGCAGTTTCTGAGTAGCTCTGAACCTACTCAGCGCTTGCGATCACTTCAGCCTATTCCTGTCCGGATTTGACGTCATACACCCGCCCAGCGAACGCCAAGACACGCCTGAATTTTTTAAGACACGCCTGCATTGTTGCAAACACTCCCTGAAAATGGTCAGTTGACACCCAGAAACACCCCCTTCCTGTCAATCTTCTTGCAGCCGCCAGTGCGAAGAAAAACTTAGCTAGAACCAGAGCACAACCACAAAGAGCTTTGTACCCGTATGTCACGCGTGCGCATTGCGGGGCATACGCATGCGCAGAAATGCTGTTTTTTCACCTGATCGCTGCAAAAATCGGCAGCGAGCGATCAACTCGGAATGACCCCCTATGTCCCTGCCCCCACCAACTTCACAGTGCTAGCCTCTGCCGTCTGCTGAAGGAAGGTCTGACCAGGGTGCAACATTTAGCAATCTTAGGGGTCTATTTACTAATCCTTAGATGGAGATAAAGTACCAGCCAATCAGCTTATAGCTGTCATTTTCCAAACACAGCCTGTAACATGACAGTTAGGAGCTGATTGGCTGGTACTTTATCTCCATCTAAGGCTTAGTAAATAGACCCTACAGTACTTAATATGCAGTAAGTATTCTGTACCCTTTAAAGAAATGAAGAATCTAATGGAGCACAGTTAAGTGTAGCGGTCACATACGCCGACTGGAAGCGGCCACTTTGTTATCTGGGTCATTCCGTGGGTGAGACTTATTAAACCTACTAAAAAGGACAAGTGGAGAAGATGATATTATATCAACCAACCAGCTTCTAGCTATCACTGTATAGAACGTACTATATGGATGATAGCTAGAATGCCATTGGTTGATACAAGCAACACCTCCTGTTGTCTTCTTTAGAAGGATATAATGGACACCCCAGGCAGCCTGGGAGACTTGTGCGCCTGATTCAGAAATGGACGCAGTTCATACCGCAGCTGCGTCTTTGAATGCAACTGCTGTACAAATATATGTTAATGAAACAGGAGGCGGGATTTGTAAATAGATGCCTCTTGTCAGCTTCTCTGACCCGCTGCTGCGTCCCAAGACACAGCATCAGATCACCTGCATGAACATCAAGGTTTTCCTATCCAAGGACGCAGCCATTGGCCTCAGCATGCCATGAAAATGGGCCCGGCACAGTGTCGGGCTGGAGCATGAAGGGCCCACCGGGGGTATGCAGTGGTGGTGTTACGCACACCAGTGCTAACAGGAGTATACCGGTGTATGAACAGAGAGGGAAGCGAAGCAAACAAACTCACAGACAGTATAACATAACATACACAGGAGGTGATGGAATAACTAATAAACACAAAGTGAACGGAGAAGCCCAAAGGCTCAGGAATTGGGTGTCTCCCTAGTGTCAGGAATGCTCAGATGGAATAGAGCGGACAATGAAGCGATGTGTAGTGATTTAACATGTGGAGCACCCGAAATGATGTTGCTAAGAGCAACAGAAAAAACCCCAAAGGGTTACCAACGGGTGTGGGAATAAACTCCTTGGTCAGAGATAGAAATATACACACAAGGGGGTAAATTTACTAAGCTCCCGATTTTGACCGAGATGCCGTTTTTTCATCAAAGTGTCATCTCGGTAATTTACTAAGCAATAATCACGGCAGTGATGAGGGCATTCGTAATATTTTGAAGTCCTAGGAAAAAAATCACGAATGAATACACCATCGGTCAAAATGCGGCTGTTTAAGTATGAATCTCGGTCATTTACTAAGAAGTGCAAAGCAAAAAAAAACAAACACTGGGGTAAATTTACTAAGATTCGTATTTTCCCGTTTCAGGTCAAAGTTCAATCACGAATGACATCGAAAGTGTAAAACTGCAACTTTTTGAATTGATTACGACTAATTTACTAAGCTGTCGTATCCGGATTTTTCTTTTGTTCCGATGTCGATGTCATTCGTGGTTTTTTTTCTATTTTTACGGCAGTGATTAGCAAAACACTGCCGACTTTTTTTACAACCAATCTCGGCCGGATCTGTGTGATCCGTGCTGGGTTTTTTTTTTTTTTTTAATTAAACACTGTAAAATAATAAAAAAAAATGCGTGGGGTCCCCCCTCCTAAGCATAACCAGCCTCGGGCTCTTTGAGCCGATCCTGGTTGCAAAAATATGGGGAAAAAAATGACAGGGGTTCCCCCATATTTAAGCAACCAGCATCGGGCTCTGCGCCTGGTCCTGGTCCCAAAAATACGGGGGACAAAAAGAGTAGGGGTCCCCCGTATTTTTAAAACCAGCACCGGGCTCCACTAGCTGGACAGATAATGCCACAGCCGGGGGTCACTTTTATATAGTGCCCTGCGGCCGTGGCATCAAAAATCCAACTAGTCACCCCTGGCCGGGGTACCCTGGGGGAGTGGGGACCCCTTCAATCAAGGGGTCCCCCCCCCCCAGCCACCCAAGGGCCAGGGGTGAAGCCCGAGGCTGTCCCCCCCCATCCAATGGGCTGCGGATGGGGAGGCTGATAGCCTTTGTTGTAAAAGAAAAGATATTGTTTTTAGTAGCAGTACTACAAGTCCCAGCAAGCCTCCCCCGCATGCTGGTACTTGGAGAACCACAAGTACCAGCATGCGGCGGAAAAACTGGCCCGCTGGTACCTGTAGTACTACTACTAAAAAAATACCCAAAAAAAGACAAGACACACACACCGTGAAAGTATAATTTTATTACATACATACACACATACATACATACTTACCTTAAGTTCCCACGCAGGTCGGTCCTCTTCTCCAGTAGAATCCAAGGGGTACCTGTTGAAGAAATTATACTCACGAGATCCAGGGGTCCAGGCTCCTCGGGAAATCCAGGGGTAATCCACGTACTTGAAAAAAAAAAAAAAACGGTGTCCCGACCACGAACTGAAAGGGGACCCATGTTTGCACATGGGTCACCTTTCCACTAATGCCAGAAACCCACTCTGACTTCTGTCTAAGTGGGTTTCTTCAGCCAATCAGGGAGCGCCACGTTGTAGCACTCTCCTGATCAGCTGTGTGGTCCTGTCCTCACTGACAGGCAGCACACGGCAGTGTTACAATGTAGCGCCTATGCGCTACATTGTAACCAATGCTGGGAACTTTCTGCCCTGCGGTTGACCTAAAGTGACGTCACCGCTGAGCAGAAAGTTCCCATCATTGGTTACAATGTAGCGCATAGGCGCTACATTGTAACACTGCCGTGTGCTGCCTGTCAGTGAGGACAGGACCACACAGCTGATCAGGAGAGTGCTACAACGTGGCGCTCCCTGATTGGCTGAAGAAACCCACTTAGACAGAAGTCAGAGTGGGTTTCTGGCATTCGTGGAAAGGTGACCCATGTGCAAACATGGGTCCCCTTTCAGTTCGTGGTCGGGACACCGTTTTTTTTTTTTTTTTCAAGTACGTGGATTACCCCTGGATTTCCCGAGGAGCCTGGACCCCTGGATCTCGTGAGTATAATTTCTTCAACAGGTACCCCTTGGATTCTACTGGAGAAGAGGACCGACCTGCGTGGGAACTTAAGGTAAGTATGTATGTATGTGTGTATGTATGTAATAAAATTATACTTTCACGGTGTGTGTGTCTTGTCTTTTTTTGGGTATTTTTTTAGTAGTAGTACTACAGGTACCAGCGGGCCAGTTTTTCCGCCGCATGCTGGTACTTGTGGTTCTCCAAGTACCAGCATGCGGGGGAGGCTTGCTGGGACTTGTAGTACTGCTACTAAAAACAATATCTTTTCTTTTACAACAAAGGCTATCAGCCTCCCCATCCGCAGCCCATTGGATGGGGGGGGACAGCCTCGGGCTTCACCCCTGGCCCTTGGGTGGCTGGGGGGGGGGACCCCTTGATTGAAGGGGTCCCCACTCCCCCAGGGTACCCCGGCCAGGGGTGACTAGTTGGATTTTTGATGCCACGGCCGCAGGGCACTATATAAAAGTGACCCCCGGCTGTGGCATTATCTGTCCAGCTAGTGGAGCCCGGTGCTGGTTTTAAAAATACGGGGGACCCCTACTCTTTTTGTCCCCCGTATTTTTGGGACCAGGACCAGGCGCAGAGCCCGATGCTGGTTGCTTAAATATGGGGGAACCCCTGTCATTTTTCCCCCCATATTTTTGCAACCAGGATCGGCTCAAAGAGCCCGAGGCTGGTTATGCTTAGGAGGGGGGACCCCACGCAATTTTTTTTTTAAAAATAAGCACTTTCCCACCCCTTCCCACTGATATACATGCACGGATCTCATGGATCCGTGCATGCCTATCCAATCACGAATAAAAAAAAAAGGTCTGTTTTTTTTTAGCACTTTTTTACGAGTTGTAATTTTTCACGGCAGTGTTTTTTTTTTTTTTGCTTTGCACTTCTTAGTAAATGACCGAGATTCATACTTAAACAGCCGCGTTTTGACCGATGGTGTATTCATTCGTAATTTTTTACTTGGACTTGCAAAAAATTACGAATGCCCTCATCTCTGCCGTGATTAGTGTTTAGTAAATTACCGAGATGACACTTTGATGAAAAAACGGCATCTCGGTCAAAATCGGGAGCTTAGTAAATTTCCCCCACTGCCGTGAAAAATTACAACTCGTAAAAAAGTGCTAAAAAAAAACAGACCTTTTTTTTTTATTCGTGATTGGATAGGCATGCAGGGATCCATGAGATCCGTGCATGTATATCAGTGGGAAGGGGTGGGAAAGTGCTTATTTTTTCAAAAAAAATTGCGTGGGGTCCCCCCTCCTAAGCATAACCAGCCTCGGGCTCTTTGAGCCGATCCTGGTTGCAGAAATATGGTGAAAAAATTGACAGGGGTTCCCCCATATTTAAGCAACCAGCATCGGGCTCTGCGCCTGGTCCTGGTTCCAAAAATACGGGGGACAAAAAGAGTAGGGATCCCCCGTATTTTTAAAACCAGCACCGGGCTCCAATAGCTGGACAGATAATGCCACAGCCGGGGGTCACTTTTATATAGTGCCCTGCGGCCGTGGCATCAAAAATCCAACTAGTCACCCCTGGCCGGGGTACCCTGGGGGAGTGGGGACCCCTTCAATCAAGGGGTCCCCCCCCAGCCACCCAAGGGCCAGGGGTGAAGCCCGAGGCTGTCCCCCCCATCCAATTGGCTGCGGATGGGGGGCTGATAGCCTTTTGTCAAAATGAAAAGATATTGTTTTTAGTAGCAGTACTACAAGTCCCAGCAAGCCTCCCCCGCATGCTGGTACTTGGAGAACCACAAGTACCAGCATGCGGCGGAAAAATGGGCCCGCTGGTACCTGTAGTACTACTACTAAAAAAATACCCAAAAAAACACAAGACACACACACCGTGAAAGTATAATTTTATTACATACATACACACATACATACATACATACTTACCTTATGTTCCCACGCAGGTCGGTCCTCTTCTCCAGTAGAATCCAAGGGGTACCTGTTGAATAAATTATACTCACGAGATCCAGGGGTCCAGGGTCCTCGGGGAATCCAGGTGTAATCCACGTACTTGAAAAAAATAACAAAACGGACACCCGAGCCACGCACTAAAAGGGGACCCATGTTTGCACATGGATCCCCTTTTCCCGACTGCCAGAAACCCACTCTGACTGATGTCTAAGTGGGTTTCTTCAGCCAATCAGGGAGTGCCACGTTGTAGCACTCTCCTGATCGGCTGTGTGCTCCTGTACTGAATGACAGGCAGCACACGGCAGTGTTACAATGTAGCGCCTATGCGCTCCATTGTAACCAATGCTGGGAACTTTCTGCTCAGCGGTGACGTCACTTTAGGTCAACCGCAGGGCAGAAAGTTCCCAGCATTGGTTACAATGGAGCGCATAGGCGCTACATTGTAACACTGCCGTGTGCCGCCTGTCACTCAGTACAGGAGCACACAGCCGATCAGGAGAGTGCTACAACGTGGCACTCCCTGATTGGCTGAGGAAACCCACTTAGACATCAGTCAGAGTGGGTTTCTGGCAGTCGGGAAAACATGGTCCCCTTTTAGTGCGTGGCTCGGGTGTCCGTTTTGTTATTTTTTTCAAGTACGTGGATTACACCTGGATTCCCCGAGGACCCTGGACCCCTGGATCTCGTGAGTATAATTTATTCAACAGGTACCCCTTGGATTCTACTGGAGAAGAGGACCGACCTGCGTGGGAACATAAGGTAAGTATGTATGTATGTATGTGTGTATGTATGTAATAAAATTATACTTTCACGGTGTGTGTGTCTTGTGTTTTTTTGGGTATTTTTTTAGTAGTAGTACTACAGGTACCAGCTGGCCCGTTTTTCCGCCGCATGCTGGTACTTGTGGTTCTCCAAGTACCAGCATGCGGGGGAGGCTTGCTGGGACTTGTAGTACTGCTACTAAAAACAATATCTTTTCTTTTACAACAAAGGCTATCAGCCCCCCCATCCGCAGCCCATTGGATGGGGGGGGACAGCCTCGGGCTTCACCCCTGGCCCTTGGGTGGCTGGGGGGGGGGGACCCCTTGATTGAAGGGGTCCCCACTCCCCCAGGGTACCCCGGCCAGGGGTGACTAGTTGGATTTTTGATGCCACGGCCGCAGGGCACTATATAAAAGTGACCCCCGGCTGTGGCATTATCTGTCCAGCTAGTGGAGCCCGGTGCTGGTTTTAAAAATACGGGGGACCCCTACTCTTTTTGTCCCCCGTATTTTTGGAACCAGGACAAGGCGCAGAGCCCGATGCTGGTTGCTTAAATATGGGGGAACCCCTGTCATTTTTTTTCCCATATTTCGGCAACCAGGATCGGCTCAAAGAGCCCGAGGCTGGTTATGCTTAGGAGGGGGGACCCCACGCAATTTTTTTTTTAAATATTTGACAGTGTTTAATTTAAAAAAAACAAAAAAAATGAACCCCAGCACGGATCACACAGATCCGGCCGAGATTCATTGTAAAAAAGTCGGCAGTGTTTTGCTAATCACTGCCATAAAAATAGAAAAAAAACCACGAATGACATCGACATCGGAACAAAAGAAAAACCCGAATACGACAGCTTAGTAAATTAGTCGTAATCAATTCAAAAAGTTGCAGTTTTACACTTTCGGTGTCATTCGTGATTGAACTTTGACCTGAAACGGGAAAATACGAATCTTAGTAAATTTACCCCAAGGAGAGTATCCACAATCCTAACCCCCACTTGCAGGGCACAGGTTCAGCTTACTGCCACTAAACTGACACCTGGACGCCCTGCACAGTGAGGGAGGATTAAGCAAGCAGGTCTGAGAGTACAGCCGCAAACCTGCTGGGTTCACAGAATAGCAAAAGAACCCCAGCAGGTCAAACAACTGACTCCAGTCTTACTGCTAGGTCCGGATTGGCAGAATGAAGTACCAAATCCCAAGGCCTATTCGCAGTAAGCAACAAGTAAATACAAAGTCACACAGTACTAGCTAACTCTCTGGAACTGACTAACAAACAAAGATTCAGCAGCATTTGCCTAGCCTGAGAGGATGGTTTATATAGCAGGTGCTGTCCACGCCCCACTCAGACCTCACAGACTGTGAGCACAAAACCAGCGCCGGATTCCCTGCCGTGCACAGAGCCTGTAACCACTACACAGTAAAAACCCGGACCGGAGTATCAGCTGCGCTCAGGCTACTTTGCTAACACTTGTCTCCCGGTTGCCATGGCGACGTGGCAGCACAGAGCAGGAGATCCTAACAGTACCCCCCCTCTGACGAGGGGTCAAAGAACCCCTACCACCGGGTTTATCGGGGAACTGCGAGAAGAAAGAGCGTATCAGTCTGGGGGCATGAAGATCACAACTGCGCACCCACGACCGCTCCTCCGGGCCATACCCCTTCCAGTGCACCAAAAATGACAGCCGACCCCGAACCATCTTGGAGTCAAGAACCCTTTCAACCACAAACTCCCTCTGACCCCGTATCAGAAGAGGAGAAGGTCTTCCACTGGAAGAAGGATTACTAACCGCCAGTTTTAAAAGGGAACAATTAAATGTTTTATTGATACCCAATGAACGGGGCAGATCTAACTGAAATGCCACCGGATTGATAACCCTGGTGATCTTATAAGGGCCGATGAACCGGGGGTCTAACTTATGAGATGGCTGTCTCAACTTCAAATTCTTGGTGGACAACCAGACGAAGTCTCCTAATTTGAAGCTGCAGGGTCTTCTCCGCTTATCAAAAACCGTTTTGGTCACTAATGACACAGACACAAGGGCTTTCTTCACTTTCCTCCAAATACCCCTAAGGACCGAAACAACAGAGGAACCACCAGGCATGGAATCCAGGGGGTCAAAAGAATTGGCCTTAAGATGATGCCCATACACACAAAGGAAGGGAGAGATCCCTGTAGCAGAGTGAGCCGCGTTGTTATAGGCAAACTCCGCCATGGACAGATGAGCAACCCAGTCAGTATGACACTTGGAGACATAACACCTGAGGAACTGCTCCAAGGACTGGTTCACCCTCTCAGTCTGCCCATTAGACTGTGGATGGTAGCCTGACGACAAGCTCACAGAAATCTGGAGATCAGAACAAAATGCCCTCCAGAATTTGGCCACAAACTGGGATCCACGGTCAGAGACCACATCAAGTGGCAACCCGTGGAGGCGCACAACATGCTGCATAAATAACTCAGACAGGCGTCTGGCCGATGGCAACCCAACCAGTGGAACGAAATGCGCCATCTTCGAAAACCTGTCAACGACAACCCAAATGGCTGTCATCCCCGAGGATTTGGGAAAGTCCACCACAAAATCCATGGAAATGTGGGTCCATGGCTTAGACGGAATAGAGAGTGGATGTAATGGGCCGACAGGAACCCCTCTAGGAGTTTTATTTCGGGCACAAACGTCACATGCCCGAACCCACTGATCCACATCCCTAGCCACCGAGGGCCACCACACCGCCCTAGACAGCAACTCCCGAGTTCTGGCAATACCCGGATGCCCTGCCGACCTCTTGGCATGGAATTCCAGGAACACTCGCTGTCTTAACCTAGGAGGCACAAACAAGAGACCTACCGGAAGGTCTGGAGGAGCCTGCTCCTGTGCTCTAAGGACTAATGACAAGAGGTCCTGGGTAATGCCCACTTTAATACATGATGGGGACACAATGGGCAATGGCTCCTCGGTGGTCTCTTGAACTGGAGCAAAACTCTGCGAGAGCGCATCAGCTTTGATGTTTTTTTGACCCAGGGCGATATGTTATCAAAAAATTAAAGCGAGCAAAAAACAAAGCCCATCGTGCCTGCCTGGCATTGAGACGCTTCGCTGACTCTAAATATGCCAGATTCTTATGGTCGGTGAGAATTGAGACCACAAACTTAGCCCCCTCAAGCCAGTGTCTCCACTCCCCGAGTGCATCCTTTATAGCCAACAATTCCCGGTTACCCACATCATAATTCATCTCGGCAGACGAAAATTTACGGGAAAAGTAAGCACAGGGATGAAGGCGATTATCAGACACCACCATCTGAGAGAGCACTGCCCCAATACCTATCTCAGAGGCATCCACTTCTACCACAAAAGGACGCTCTGGATCTGGGTGTCGCAGCACCTTGGCCGAGACAAATGCCCTTTTGAGACGGGCAAAGGCCGCTTTGGCCTCACAAGACCAGTGAGCAACATCCGCCCCTTTCTTAGTGAGTGCCACCAAGGGGGCCACTATAGACAAAAATCCAGCGATAAACCGTCTATAAAAATTTGCAAAGCCCAGAAAACGCTGAAGCGCCTTCAAACTAGTGGGCTGCACCCAATCCAGGACTGCCTGTACCTTAGAACCCTCCATTTGGAAACCTTCTGAGGAGATAATATACCCTAGAAATGCGATTTGCTGGACTTCAAACTCGCACTTCTCCAGCTTCGCCCCAAGCTGGTGGTCTCTGAGTTTCTGGAGGACTAAGCGTACATGCTTCCGATGTTCCTCCAGGGAATGAGAGAAGATTAGGATGTCATCTAGATAAACAACTAAGAATCTATCCAAATATTCCCTGAGCACATCGTTCATGAATTCCTGGAAGACTGCCGGGGCATTAGAGAGCCCAAAAGGCATCTCCAAATATTCATAATGCCCTGAGTGGGTATTAAAGGCAGTCTTCCATTCATCCCCCTCTCTTATTCGGATTAGATTGTAAGCACCGCGTAGGTCAATCTTAGAAAAAATGGTGGCAGTACGAAGCTGGTCAAACAAAACCGAAATGAGAGGCAGTGGGTACGAGTTTTTAATCGTGATACGGTTCAATTCCCTGAAGTCGATGCAGGGTCGCAACGAACCGTCCTTTTTTCCCACGAAAAAGAACCCCGACCCAACTGGGGACTGTGAGGGTCTGATAAATCCCTTAGCCAAGTTCTCCTGAATGTACTCTGCCATAGCCTGAGTCTCAGGACGTGACAGGGAGTACAACCTGCTCTTGGGAAGCTTAGCATCCGGCAACAAATCAATGGCACAGTCATAGGGGCGATGGGGAGGTAGTACCTCCGCAACTTTTTTGGAGAACACATCCGCAAAATCTGCATAACATCCTGGCAATCCTGGCAAACTTAGCTGCGAGAGCCTGACTGGAAGGCTCAAGCAACTCCTGAAACAATCACTACCCCAACTAAGAATCTCCCCAGAGACCCAGTCAAATTGAGGGTTATGGGCCCTTAACCAGGGTAACCCCAAAACCAATGGGGCAAAAGAACAGACAGTCACATAAAAAGACAATTTTTCAGAGTGTGTGGCTCCAATAAACAAAGGAATTTGGCTGGTGTAGGAGGTAATTTTACCCTGGGACAATGGTTCCCCGTTTAACCCACAGATCTCAATCTCTGATGCCAAAGGTACTGAGGGAACAGAGTGTTCCAGGGCGAATTGACGGTCCATGAAAACCCCATCGGCCCCACTGTCAACAAAGGCCTCAGTCTTGACAGTTTGACCGAGGATCTCCAAAGTCACCGGAATGAGAAAAGTCTTTTTGGGAAATTCTGACTTCAGGCCTGACAGGATATTTCCCACCACCCTCAGGCCCTGAAGTTTTCCGGTTTTTCTGGGCATGATACTACAACATGACCTTTATTCCCACAGTACAAACACAAACCCTGCTGTCTCCTCCGCGTCTTCTCACGCGAGGAGAGGCGGGTAGCCCCAATCTGCATAGGCTCCTCGGAATATTCCTCAGAGTCTGAGGTTCCCTTGGGAAAAAAGGAAACTGCGGTCTCCCTTTCAAGCCTACGCTCTCTCAGCCGTCTATCCACCCGGATGGATAACTGCATGAGCTGATCTAAGCTATCAGGCGAGGGATATTGTACCAGTTGGTCCTTTATCTGGTCAGAAAGGCCCCCTGCGGTACTGGTTTCTCAGGGCTGGGTCATTCCACTGGGTATCATGAGCCAACCTCCGAAACTCCGTACTATAAACCTCAGCTGGCCGTCGCCCTTGCTTAAGAACCGTAATCTGAGCCTCGGCTGAAGCCATCTTGTCAGGGTCATCATACAAAATGCCCAGTGCCGTAAAAAAAGCATCAACACTTTTAAGCGACGGACAGTCAGGCTGTAACCCATATGCCCAGACCTGTGGGTCTCCTTGTAGCAAGGAAATCACCATGCCATTGCCCACCCGCTGAATCTCCGACCCAGAAGACTGGGGCCTAAGCCTGAAATATAGCTTACAGCTCTCCTTGAAACAAAAGAACTGCGAGCGATCTCCAGAAAAACGATCCGGGAGATTTACTTTCGGCTCCTTAACCCCTGAACTTGCCGCTGCTGCTGCGGGAGCTCCGCTAGCGGCCTGCGGGGTGTTCATTTTAATGGACATCTCATTAAATTGTCGAGTCAAGACCTGCACCTGATCGACCACCTGTTGCAAAGTATTTTGAGGGGTATGCTCCATATTCCCACAAAATTTCAATAGGAGTAAGGCTGCTGAATATGTTACGCACACCAGTGCTAACAGGAGTAAACAGGTGTATGAACAGAGAGGGAAGCGAAGCAAACGAACTCACAGACAGTATAACATAACATACACAGGAGGTGATGGAATAACTAATAAACACAAAGTGAACGGAGAAGCCCAAAGGCTCAGGAATTGGGTGTCTCCCTAGTGTCAGGAATGCTCAGATGGAATAGAGCGGACAATGAAGCGATGTGTAGTGATTTAACATGTGGAGCACCTGAAATGATGTTGCTAAGAGCAACAGAAAAAACCCCAAAGGGTTACCAACGGGTGTGGGAATAAACTCCTTGGTCAGAGATAGAAATATAGACACAAGGAAAGTATCCACAATCCTAACCCCCACTTGCAGGGCACAGGTTCAGCTTACTGCCACTAAACTGACACCTGGACGCCCTGCACAGTGAGGGAGGATTAAGCAAGCAGGTCTGAGAGTACAGCCGCAAACCTGCTGGGTTCACAGAATAGCAAAAGAACCCCAGCAGGTCAAACAACTGACTCCAGTCTTACTGCTAGGTCCGGATTGGCAGAATGAAGTACCGAATCCCAAGGCCTATTCGCAGTAAGCAACAAGTAAATACAAAGTCACACAGTACTAGCTAACTCTCTGGAACTGACTAACAAACAAAGATTCAGCAGCATTTGCCTAGCCTGAGAGGATGGTTTATATAGCAGGTGCTGTCCACGCCCCACTCAGACCTCACAGACTGTGAGCACAAAACCAGCGCCGGATTCCCTGCCGTGCACAGAGCCTGTAACCACTACACAGTAAAAACCCGGACCGGAGTATCAGCTGTGCTCAGGTTACTTTGCTAACACTTGTCTCCCGGTTGCCATGGCGACGTGGCAGCACAGAGCAGGAGATCCTAACAGGTGGGGGCCCATGATTAGAGGTTAGGCCAGCCTTGAAAGGGGGTGTGGCCAGCCACCACAGAGGTTTGGCCTAGAGGAGGAGGGCCCCTCAGGCAGTGGGGCCTACCGGTGGTTTCCCCTGTACCCCTGTGGGCCAAGCCGAGCCTGGCCCGGCATGTCCTTCTGAAACACTGGCTGTCAGGAAGCACTGCGACCCATGCTGCAAAAACAGATCTGGTCAGCGCAGCCTAGCCTTTAACCATCTGGCTTAGCCCTAATCAGCCACCACTGGGCACCCAAGGGATGCCCGGGCCTGGGTACTGTGTGCATGCCTCCCCCCTGCTTTTGGTGCCACTGCACAGCACTGTACCTTCCTACAGTATGTATAGTATTCCTGTAAAATAAAATGGAAATGGTGGAATCCCTGACCAGGGGCATACAGTATGTACTAAGCCTGGGTGAGAGATAAAGTACCAACCAATCAGCTCCTAACTGTCATTTTTCAAAAACATTCGGTGACACGGCAGTTAGGAGCTGATTGGTTTGTACTTTATCTCTCTCTAAGGCTTCATGCATATGCACCACAGTCATTTAGATAAAGCGCAGATAGATTCATATTTTATAAGGGAACGGCAGATCTATCGGGTATTTTAAGGCACAAGATGATTTGAAAAGACAAAAGTGGACTTTTTATCACGCACCCGCCCCAGCGCCAACAATTCAATCCCGTGGGAACGGTCTGAATTCACTGAGATTGATCGTGGCACAAGGAGCTGTTCTGCTTACTTGGCAAGGCGTAATTATGTTGCTGAGAACGTGAGAATGACTTTTAGGAAGTGAGGAGACGACGGCCCAGCGAGCCTCCTCTCTCCGCTCCCCACCACAGACAGCGCTGAAAGAGCAGGGATATAACTCAGCCCGTTGCCGAGGATTTAATGCCAGTCCCAGGTCTGTATTTAGGCAACTGCAGAGATTAAAGGCTTTAAGCAATCTGTCTTTTCCATTTATGAATCTTCATAAAGTTACTTAGTTATTACACTAAACGTTTCAGAGTAAATGGCTTGCAATTGCCGCGTTTATTTTGCAATGTTGCTGTGTTTATCCAGTATTTCCACGGACTTGTTTCTCTCATGTAACACCTGTACCTTCAGGGGCCACTTGTATTTGGCTCTACTCCCCCTCCTTCCCTCCTCCTGCCCCTTCCCAGACCAGGCTATACACCCAGCGGCACCATCGATCCATCATGCTCAGCTGTGCCGGTGTCAGCATGTGGGGATTTGTGGGTCGTAAATTGGTTCTTAACAACGGAAAGTCGCACTTGTTGTAACTTTGGGGGTCATTCCGAGTTGATCGCTCGCTAGCTGTTTTCAGCATCCGTCCAAATGCTATGCCGCCGCCCACTGGGTGTGTATTTTAGCTTAGCAGAAGTGCGAACGAAAAAACCGCAGAACGGCTACAAAAAACATATTGTGCAGTTTCAGAGTAGCTTCAGTCCTACTCAGCGCTTGCGATCACTTCAGACTATTCAGTTCCGGATTTGATGTCACAAACCCGCCCTGCATTCGCCCAGCCACGCCTGCGTTTTTTCTGCCACGCCTGAGTTTTTTCGAACACTCCCTGAAAACGGTCAGTTGCCACCAAGAAACGCCCACTTCATGTCAATCACTCTGCGGCGGCCATTGCGACTGAAAAGCTTCGCTAGACCTTGTGTAAAAATACATCGGCCATTGTGAAAGTACGTCGCGCGTGCGCATTGCACCGCATACGCATGCGCAGAAGTGCCGTTTTTTTACTCAATCGCAGCGAACATTTTAAGCTAGAGATCAACTCGTTTGTTACTTCTCTTCTCTCTGTATTTAAAAAAAAAAAATCAGGAAAAAGACTAACGTGAGTTTTGATTGTTCTGTTGTGGGATAGAAGATGAAAGCAGATGACGGATTAGTTATAATGGTCCTGATTCTGAGTCGGCAGCAATACTGATGTTCTCGCAGTTCAGCGTTTTTTATAATGCGCGTATGTCTAATTTGCTTTAAAAGTCACACCGCGCATGCATCACGCAGTACCGGTTGGAAATGTATTGGGGAGTTCCCGGGCGGTGACTGGGAGGTAGTTATTCAGACGCACAGAGACTGGTGTTCTGAGAGTGTCACCGGCCTGTCACTGAACTCACTGCAAACTTAGGGGTCTATTTACTAAGCCTTGGGTGGAAATATAGCAGACGGAGATACAGTACCAGCCAATTGGCTCCTGTCATTTTTCAAAGCTAGTCTCTGACATGGCAGGAGCTGATTGGATGGTCATTTATCTCCATCCAAGGCTTAGTAAATAGACCCCTGAGACGCTTAATCGCTCACATACCGTACAGAGGGGGTCATTCTTAGTTGATCGCTAGCTGAAAATGTTCGCTGCGCTGCGATGAAGCAAAAAAATTGGCACTTCTGTGCATGCGTGTGCGGCGCAATGCGCACGCGCGACGTACTTTCACAACGGCCGATGCAGTTTTACACAAGGTCTAGCGAAGCTTTTCTGTCGCACTGCTGGCCGCAGAGTGATTGACAGGAAGAGGGCGTTTCTGGGTGTCAACTGACCGTTTTCAAGGAGTGTTCGGAAAAACGCAGGTGTGGCTGGGCGAACGCAGGGCGTGTTCGTGACGTCAAAACAGGAACTGAACAGTCTGAAGTGATCACAAGCGCTGAGTAGGTCTGAAGCTACTCAAACTGCACAAAATTATTTTGTAGCCGCTCTGCGATCCTTTCGTTCGCACTTCTGCTAAGCTAAAATACACTCCCAGTGGGAGGGCAGCTTAGCGTTTGCACGGCCACTAAAAAAAAAGCTAGCGAGCGATCAACTCGGAATGACCACCAGAAAGACTGCACCGAGCATGGGGTAATCCTGGCATTGTATAGTGGTGGACGTGACAACAATTATGTGATCGCGCAGTCATGCCCCCACCCACAGCCCCTCAAGCTGCCTCCCACCCCTTATGTCAAGCCACGCCCCCTGTATCACCCATCGCTGTGCCAGAAAGTCAGCAGCTACTGTACGGTACAGATTATTGCTGACATTGTCCCTGACCTTTGTTCTTGTCGATTCTGCATTTATTTCATGTCAACCAACTGGACTTACATTCGGGGATTCAGAATTACAAACCACTGATCGTGTGCGGAATCTTGGCGTTGTCCTGGATGGTGGCTTGACCAGGGCCGTTTCTTGGGGCAGGCGAGCAGTGCAACCGCACTGGGCGCCCGCCACGGTACTAACTGTGGCTCCCTGCTTCCCCCTCCTATTTCTCCCAAAGTAACCCGCTCGGGGGGCAGAGTTTCACGGAATGACGCGGTTGCAATGTTACGCCACGACGCAACCCCGTCACGACGCGAAACTCCCCCCCCCTCCCCGCGCGGAGTACAGAGGGGGATCCAAGTTAGGAAGAGGTAAAGGCCGGCACGAGGAGCAGCTGCTGAGGCGGGCCGAAGAGCGGTAATCGCCTCTGTAAGTATTCTCTCTCAATGTGTAAAATGGGGACATCTGCCGTAATGTGTGAAACGGGGACTCTTGCCTGCCGTAGTGTGGGGATTTAATGTATCAAGGGCATTGCGGTGTGTGGCATAATATGGTGCAGGGGGCATTACTGTGTGGGGCTTAATATGGTAGAATATTTTTTCCTGTGGTGGTCGTGATCTGTTGGAGCAGGGTCAAAAACTGGATTGTGAGGTAGTTTTTTCAGACGAGGCCATGCCCATTTAAATGAGACCACACCCATTTAGATGAGGCCACGCCCCCTTGCCGGGTGCGCGCGCAAGTTTTTTTTTTTTAAATCTAGGTGTGTGTGGGGGGGCACATTTTTTTATGTCATGGGGGGGCACATTTTTAAATCTCGCACTGGGAGCCAAATTGGCTAGAAACAGCCCTGGGCTTGACACTTAAACATCAGATATCAGCCACAATCAAATCCTCATTCTTTCACCTGAGGAACATAGCCAGAATCAAGCACTTAATTCCCTCAGATGATCTGCCAAAAGTCATCCATGCATTTGCATCATCTCGATTCGACTAGAGATGTGCAGCGGGCATTTTTCATGTTTTGGTTTTGGATTCGGGTCCACGGTCGTGTTTTGGATTCGGGCGCGTTTTGGCAAATCCACCCTTTCGGATTTTTGTCAGATTCGGATGCGTTTTGGATTTGGGTGTTTTTAAAAAAAAAAAACTCAAAACCAGCTAAAATCATAGAATTTTGGGGTAATTTTGATCCTATAGTATTATTAACATCAATAACCATAATTTCCACTCATTTCCAGTCTATTCTGAACACCTCACAATATTATTTTTAGTCCAAAAATTTGCACCGAGGTCGCTGGATGACTAAGCTAAGCGACCCAAGTGGGCGGCACAAACACCTGGCCCATCTAGGAGTGGCACTGCACTGTCAGACAGGAGGGCACTTAAAAAATAGTCCCCAAACAGCACATGATGCAAAGAAAAAAAAAAGTGCAATGAGGTAGCTGTGTGACTAAGCTAAGCGACCCAAGTGGCCAACACAAACACCTGGCCCATCTAGGAGTGGCACTGCAGTGTTAGACAGGATGGCACTTTAAAAAATAATCCCCAAACAGCACATGATGCAAAGATAAATAAAAAAAGAGGTGCAAGATGGAATTGTTTGGGCCCTCCCACCCACCCTTATGTTGTATAAACAGGACATGCACACTTTAACGAACCCATCATTTCAGCGACAGGGTCTGCCACACGACTGTGGCTGAAATAACTGGTTGGTTTGGACCCCCACCAAAAAAGAAGCAATCAATTTTTCCTTGCACAAACTGGCTCTACAGAGGCAAGATGTCCACCTCATCCTCATCCTCCGATTCCTCACCCCTTTCACTGTGTACATCCTCCTCCTCACAGAGTATTAATTCGTCCCCACTGGAATCCACCATCACAGGTCCCTGTGTACTTTCTGTAGGCAATTGCTGGTAAATGTCTCCACGGAGGAATTTCTAATTCATTTTGATGAACATCATCTTCTCCACATTTTCTGGAAGTAACCTCCTACGCCGATCGCTGATAAGGTGACCAGCTGAACTAAACACTCTCTTGGAGTACACACTGGAGGGGGGGCAACGTAGGTAAAATAAAGCCAGTTTGTGCAAGGGCCTCCAGATTGCCTCTTTTTCCTGCCAGTATACGTACGGACTGTCTGACATGACTACTTGGATGCTGTCACTCATATAATCCTCCACCATTCTTTCAATGGTGACAGAATCATATGCAGTGACAGTAGACGACATGTCAGTAATCATTGGCAGGTCCTTCAGTCCGGACCAGATGTCAGCTATCGCTCCTGACTGCCTTGCATCACCGACAGCGGGTGGTTTTGGAAATGTTATCCTTTTCCTGGCAGCTCCAGTGGCGGGAGAAAATGAAGGAGGAGCTGTTGGCAGGTCACGTTCCGCTTGACTTGACAATTGTCTCACCAGCAGTTCTGCAGACTTGTGTCTGCCGGAAAGAGAGATACAACGTAGGCTTGAAACCTAGGATAGAGCACGGTGGCCAAAATGTAGTGCTCTGATTTCAACAGATTGACCACCTGTGAATCCTGGTTAAGCGAATGAAGGGCTCCATCCACAAGTCCAACATGCCTAGAGGAATCGCTCCATTTTAGCTCCTCCTTCAATCTCTCCAGCTGCTTCTGCAAAAGCCTGAGGAGGGGAATGACCTGACTTAGGCTGGCAGTGTCTGAACTGACTTCACGTGTGGCAAGTTCAAAGGGTTTGAGAACCTTGCACAACATGGAAATCATTCTCCACTGCGCTTGAGTCAGGTGCATTCCCCCTCCTTTGCCTATATCGTTGGCAGATGTATAGGCTTGAATGGCCTTTTGCTGCTCCTCCATCCTCTGAAGCATTTAGAGGGTTGAATTCCACCTCGTTACCACCTCTTGCTTCAGCTGATGGCAGGGCATGTTCAGGAGTGTTTGCTGGTGCTCCAGTCTTCGGCACACGGTGGCTGAATGCCGAAAGTGGCCCGCAATTTCTCGGGCCACCGACAGCATCTCCTGTACGCCCCTGTCATTTTTCAAAAAATTCTGCACCACCAAATTAATAGTATGTGCAAAACATGGGATGTGCTGGAATTTGCCCACAAGGTAATGCTCGCACAATATTGGTGGCGTTGTCCGATATCACAAATCCCCAGGAGAGTCCAATTGGGGTAAGCCAATCTGCGATGATGTTCCTCAGTTTCCGTAAGAGGTTGTCAGCTGTGTGCCTCTTATGGAAAGCGGTGATACAAAGCGTAGCCTGCCTAGGAACGACTTGGCGTTTGCGAGATGCTGCTACTGGTGCCGCCGCTGTTGTTACTGCAGGAGGCAATACATCTACCCAGTGGGCTGTCACAGTCATATAGTCCTTAGTCTGCCCTGCTCCACTAGTCCACATGTCCGTGGTTAAGTGGACAGTGGGTACAACTGCAACTTTTTTAGGACACTGAGGACACTTTTTCTGACATCTGTGTACATTCTCGGTATCGACTGCCTAGAGAAGTGGAACCTAGATGGGATTTTGTACCGGGGACACATTACCTCAAGCAATTCTCTAAGTCCATGTGAACTAACGGTGGATACCGGACGCACGTCTAACACCAACATAGTTGTCAAGGCCTCAGTTATCCGCTTTGCAACAGGATGACTGCTGTGATATTTCATCTTCCTCGTAAAGGACTGTTGGACAGTCAGTTACTTACTGGAAGTAGTACAAGTGGGCTTACGACTTCCCCTCTGGGATGACCATCGACTCCCAGCAGCAACAACAGCAGCGCCAGCAGCAGTAGGCGTTACACGCAAGGATGCATCGGAGGAATCCCAGGCAGGAGAGGACTCGTCAGACGTGCCAGTGACATGGCCTGCAGGACTATTGGCATTCCTGGGGAAGGAGGAAATTGACACTGAGGGAGTTGGTGGGGTGGTTTGCAGGAGCTTGGTTACAAGAGGAAGGGATTTACTGGTCAGTGGACTGCTTCCGCTGTCACCCAAAGTTTTTGAACTTGTCACTGACTTATGATGAATGCGCTCCAGGTGACGTATAAGGGACGATGTTCCTAGGTGGTTAACACCCTTACCACTAATTATTACAGCTTGACAAATGCAACACACGGCTTGACACCTGTTGTCCGCATTTCTGTTGAAATAATTCCACACCGAAGAGGTGATTTTTTTTTTGTATTTTGACCAGGCATGTCAATGGCTTTATTCAGCCCATAGACAACAGGTGTCTCCCCGGGTACCTGACTTCAACAAACCACCTCACCATCAGAATCCTCCTCGTCAATTTCCTCCCCAGCGCCAGCAACACCCATATCCTCCTCATCCTGGTGTACTTCAACACTGACATCTTCAATCTGACTATCAGGAACTGGACTGCGGGTGCTCCTTCCAGCACTTGCAGGGGGCGTGCAAATGGTGGAAGGAGCCACCTCTTCCCGTCCAGTATTGGGAAGGTCAGGCATCGCAACCGACACAATTGGACTCTCCTTGGGGATTTGTGATTTAGAAGAACGCACAGTACTTTGCTGTGCTTTTGCCAGCTTAAGTCTTTTAATTTTTCTAGCGGTAGGATGAGTGCTTCCATCGTCATGTGAAGCTGAACCACTAGTCATGAGGAACATAGGAGAGGGCCTTAGCCGTTCCTTGCCACTCCGTGTCGTAAATGGCATATTGGCAAGTTTACGCTTCTCCTTAGATGATTTTAATTTAGATTTTTGGGTCATTTTACTGAACTTTTGCTTTTTGGATTTTACATGCTCTCTACTATGACATTGGGCATCGGCCTTGGCAGACGACGTTGATGGCATTTCATCGTCTCTGCCATGACTAGTTGCAGCAGCTTCAGCACTAGGTGTAAGTGGATCTTGATCTTTCCCTATTTTACCCTCCAAATTTTTGTTCTCCATTTTTTAATGTGTGGAATTATATGCCAGTAATATATCTGGAATTAGACGGCAGTAATGTCTGGAATTAGATACCACTATATAGATACCAGATACCACTGTGACTGGAATGATGATGACCTATGCACAGTGACAGGACACTACCACAGCACCCTAGAGCAGCAAGATGCAGCACAAGACACTGTACTAGTATTAGTAATGTAGTATTACTGAGCACCACAAGACAATGAGCAGTGATACTGAGCACTGATGATACTACTGAGAACTGACACTGAGCAGCACGATGCAGCACAAGACACTGTACTAGTATTAGTGAGCAGCACAAAAGCACTCTGGAATTGTCATCCCCCAGATACCACTGTGACTGGAATGATGATGACCGATGCAGTCACAGGACACTACTACCACAGCACCC
The DNA here is from genome assembly GCF_028390025.1 of Pseudophryne corroboree. Taxonomy (NCBI): domain Eukaryota; kingdom Metazoa; phylum Chordata; class Amphibia; order Anura; family Myobatrachidae; genus Pseudophryne; species Pseudophryne corroboree. The sequence goes on along the minus strand of NC_086454.1, from coordinate 358,182,658 downwards.
TACAGCAGCAAGATGCAGCACAAGAGAGACACTGTACTAGTATTACTGAGCAGCAATAAGCACTGATACTGAGCACTGATACTGAGAACTGACACTGAGAGAACGTAGCCACGTCCTCTCGCTCTCTCTACAGTGCACAAGTGAAAATGGCGGCGACATGCGGCTCTTTATATGGAATCCGAATCTCGCAAGAATCCAACAGCAGGATGATGACGTTTTGCCTCGTTCGGGTTTTCCGAGTCAGGCGGGAATAACCGAGCCGGGCTCGGATCCGTGTTTGACACGGGAAGTTCGGTAGGGTTCGGTTCTCAGAGAACCGAACCTGCTCATCTCTAGATTAGACTACTGTAATGCCCTCTACCTTGGTCTCCCAGCAAAAGAATTGCACCGCTTACAGCCGGTACAAAACACAGCTGCCAGGCTGTTACCCAACCAGCCGCGTTCCTGGCACATAACACCCATCCTCTACTCCCGTCACTGGCCGCCTGTAAGATGGCAAATCATCTTCAAGATTGCCTTACTGAGTTTCAAAGCCCTAAATGACCAGGGCCCAAGGTACCTGACGCAGCTACTGACCCCATACTGCCCCACTCGATTACTGCGATCTGTAGATGAAGGACTTTTAGCAGTACAAAGAATCTCCCGTAATTCAACTGGGGGTCGAGCTTTTAGTCATGCGGCTCCGTCTCTATGGAACTCACTTCCCCACACAGTGCGAGAGGCCCCAACTATAGAATCCTTCAAAAGTAGACTCAAGACTTTCCTGTTTACTCAGCATTCCCATAATTGTCCCTTTAGTATCTACATGCTTCTGTATTTTATGAAAATCTGTTCTGTACTTCATTATTTTCTGTACTATATTATACTTTGTATCTGTTAAGCGCCTTGAGTCCTATTGGAGAAAGAGCACTATATAAATAAAATTATTATTATTATTATGATCACCCATATGAAATACTTGGGCACCCATTTATCAACGAGTGATAAAACTCGTTGTGAATGATAAATGGTGCTCCAGTCACTCAGCTCCCAACTGTCATTTTACAAACATGTGACATTTAGGAGCTCAACACATGACAGTTGGGAGCTGATTGTACGAATGACGTGCGGTGAGGTAAATGGCTGAGGAGGCACTAGCTAGTAGCAGAGCCAGATCAACACACAGTATATGAGCCCAAGGGTGCATGTGGGCATTATACACAGGTGCAGCAGTAAATACATGTGGGCATTATACACAGGTGCAGCAGTAAATACATGTGGGCATTATACACAGGTGCAGCGGTATATACATGTGGGCATTATACACAGGTGCAGCAGTATATACATGTGGGCATTATACACAGGTGCAGCAGTATATACATGTGGGCATTATACACAGGTGCAGCAGTATATACATGTGGGCATTATACACAGGTGCAGCAGTATATACATGTGGGTATTATACACAGGTGCACAGTGTATAGCTCCTAGGCCCTGGTTCTTCTTAAAAGCCTGCAGTGTTTCCCCTGGGAGCCTCCCAGGGGAGGATGGATCCTCCTGGGGAGGAGGATGACGGAGAGTCCCAGGCTGCAAGGCCTGAGGGAGGCCCTGGGAATTCTGACCTACCGATTGCAGTGGAAGCCTCAGTGCTGGAGGATTTGGACAGTACAGCGTTTCCAGTGATTGTGGGTCCGGTGTTGAAACAGGATCCCCAACTGGAGACCCCCAAACCACAGGATGCCGGCTCTCTGGGTGAGGTAACCCAGGGAGGTGATAAGGTGAATGAACTTGCCTGTGGTGGGGCGGGGGTTAGTGCTGCAGGTGGAGATGCTGAGGTTTCTGATTGCAGCCTGGAGGATTCATCATCCTCTAGTGATAAATACATGAATATGAGTCTAGAGGAATTAAGAATGGAGCAGACCCGTATATACTCCCGTATTACTTATAAAAAAAGAAGGCGTAACTGTAGCAGCAGATGGGAGAGAGTTGCCCTAAAAGATGAACTTTGGGAGCTGAATGACAGTTTGGCTGCAGTTAAAAAGAGGATTAAAATGTTGCAGGATCAGGCTCTATTGCAAAAGAAAAAAGCACTGCTAGAGTCCATACCAGGACAAGATGGCGGATGTGATGGCGGCCCGGTCCCAGCGGGTTCTGTGGCGGCATCTGGGCTCATAGTTCCAGTGGAAGACATGGAGGTGGGCAGCCAGACTGCGGAAGAAGTGGTGGATATCGTGGGTCATGATGGAGGTGAAACCTCTGGGATTGCGTCTGGTGCCGTGGATACCGAGGGGAACCCTGCGATGACGTCATCCTGTGCTTTCCATGAGGGGGAGGCGTCTCTCCCAGAGAGAGTGCTGGGTGGTGGCAGTGCAGGGGGCATGGTGGCTGCCGGGGTGGCGGCGGGTGCCGGAGCTCTGGTGGCTGCTACTGCTTCCTGTGGACTCGCTCCCGATACACTTGTCTCTGAAGCTGCGAGTATGGGGACGGTGCGGGCCGTGGTAGATGCTGAGGCTGGCTCTCCCTGTAAGCCTGCGGCGACTGGCTCTGGCTTAGTCGCTGTGGTGGCTGAGGGGGGCTGGGCCAAAGACGCATCATGTGTGACATCACGAGTGACATCATTAACTGCATCAATGGGAATTCCGGAGTATGAAGCCATATTAAAAACTGGGCAAAGATTGGCCAAAGGACTGCCGGCAGTTGATAAGAGCAGCTTAACCCCTGAGGAGACTACACTAGTAGAAACAGTTTACGGCGATATGGATATGCCTGTGAGGGCTTTAGCGCCCGTAAACTTGATCCAGGCAAACCAAACTAGGATGGCTGGTAGTGCGGGTATAGAGGTCAGTAAGATGGTAAATGTTCAGGCACCCAAGGGTCTCCCTGTAATCTCTCCTGTGGTTAGACCAGGATCTGGTTCATATGCCAAAACTTTGGAGGGTTCTGGTTGGGCTAGTACTGGTCCTCAGCTTGGGGTAAGTGGGGGTCAGCCTATAAAAAGGCGTAATGTGGTTCAGTTTAGATGGGTAGGGGAGGGGGAGGCTCCTTCAAAGTCGGAGTTCTTGGATATAGTATTCTCGCTGGGTTTTAGGGCTGCAGACCTTTTTGCGTGCATCCATCCGGTGAGAACCCCCGACTTTGATCTGAGCTTCCTCTACCTGAATGGCTTGCAAGCTTTTGGCTCCCAATGGGAGAAGAATAAGACAAAGGAGCCGTACTGCCATTTTAAAACCAACACCATCACCAGGCAGGATAGGGTAAAGATTACTGTTCTGGTGCGCAATGAGTCACTACCGTCCGCGGATATCGTATATTGGTTGTCCAGGTCCTGCACAGTGTTGTCCCCACTTGAGAAATTTGATTATACTAAGGTGGTCTGGGGTGGTGCCTATTCGACCTTTGTGAGGTTGCACCAGGAAGGGGCTGAGACTAAGCACATACCATCTGCTGCTTATATTGGCCGTGACCGGCTTCAGTGTTTCTATCCTGGGCAGCCCAGAACTTGTCACAAGTGTGGTGACTTTCGCCACCTTAATAATGATTGTACGGTTGTTAAATGTGCTTTGTGTGGCCAGATGGGGCACGGGTCCCGTGAGTGTAATAAGGTGAGGTGCAATCTCTGTGGAGCGGATGGATAATCATGATGCAGGGGTGGTTGAGGAGGCACTAGAAATCAGGCCCAGTCGTGAGGATAACATGGTGGTTGCTTTACAGCATCAGGATATGTTGAGGAAACTAGAAGCTGGCGGGGTAGGGAAAGTCCAGGTCGAAAGGGGGGAAGCATCTTTTCAGGCAGTGAGTAAAGGCAGGAGGAAGAAGCTGAAAAAGAGGGGGTGGACGTTGTATGCTCTAATAGGTTTGACGTTTTGTCCTCCGCTGATGATGAGGATGAGAGGGAGGTAGTCATGGTTGGGGGAAAAGAGCTAGTGTTTGTTCCGAATACTTCTAAAAGTAAAAAGCCAAAACAGGCCTCTAATCTGTCTGTTGATGGGGTGGCAGTTACGGTCAAAGCTAAACAGGAAAAGGGGGGATGTGGTAAAGTTCAGAGCAAAACCAAGCACTTAGATAGTTCTCAGGGGGATCTAGAGTGGGATCCTACAGGGACAGAGTTAAGCCAGGCCTTGGGACCGCTATTAAATAAGGTTGATGTAGGGCAGAGTTCAGAGGGGAAGGCCCCTCAATCTTCGGGAGAGGTGATGGTGGTGGAGGAGACTCCTGGCCTTGAGGTGGGGAGCCTTACCTATTCTCCTTTAGCGTCCTCTGGTGGGGATGATCCTGGGGGCGGTTCTTGTATTATTGCCCCCAAAGCCCCTGATCCGGATCCTCCCCCAGACAGGATTGCAAATGGGGAGGGGTGTGATATTAGGGAGGGTGTGGTTGTAGAGGGATCTAAGGGTCTGTTCTGTGAGACTGCGGTCTCAGTTGTTGGTGGGGTGGAGGAGGGGGAGGTGGAAGAAATCTCTCTGTCCGACGAGGATGTTCTTCCCTTCGGGGTTACGTGTAAAAGAGTAGGGTCCTCGGACGAGGATTCTAAAAGACAAGCAAAGAAAAAGTGAATGGGGTCCTACCTCTATAATCCAAGAAACATGGATCCCCAACCTATACGATGTGCCACCATTAATGTGACTTCCGTGTTTGCTGAACGTGCTCGTTTCTTGGCCTTCGATTTTTTCAACACAGTTGATGTTGACTTTTTATTTTTGCAGGAGACCAGGGTAGGTGACTTGGCCACACTCCATCGGGCCAAGTGTCAGTGGAAGCGGGGGCCTTCCTTCTGGTCTCTTGCGGCCGAGGCGTCCAGTGGGTTGGCAGTGCTTTTTACTGATATGGTAAACGTGCACAGGATTATAGATTTACAGGTAGGTAGATGGTTTTAGATGTCAACCTGAGAGGACATGACCTGAGGCTAATAAACATCTATGGGCCCCATTCAAAGCGGGACAGGAAATGTCTTTTCAGGGAGATAAAACCGTTTCTTTTTACGGCCCGGCAGATTGTCTTTGGAGGTGATTTTAACACCGTCATTAGGCCAAAAGACAGAGGGGACACAAAGGCGACCCTGGGCTATGATTCCAATTTTCTAGTTAGCATGGTTAGAGAGGCTGGTCTGGTGGATGTGCACGTTCGCCATTTCCCAGACCTCACAGGTTTCACCTATCATTGTGGTAGTCGTAGGTCTAGGATAGATAGGTTTTTTGTTAAGGAGTCCTCGAAAACTTTGCCTCCTGAGACAAAGCCAGTAGAGTTCTCCGATCACGTTTTTCTGTGTGTTGCTTTGAACGTCTCAGAAACCCCTCAGAAAGGGCGGGGCCTTTGGCATTTGAATTCCGAGCTCCTGAATGAGGAGGGAATTAGACAGTCCTTTGGAGACTTTCTTCAACTACAGGAAACACTTCTGGAGGCTGGTTGGAGTAGGTCTGAGTGGTGGGAGGAGTGTAAAAAGAGGACTCGAATGCTTTTTCAAAGACTGGTAGCCAGGAAAAACTTGACAAAAAGATGTGATCTCTGAGCGTGGAGATAGTGGGGAAATCTCCCGGGTGAAGACTCAGATGAAGGAATATCAGTCGATCGCCTGGCTTCTTTGATTCTGGAGAGGGATTATGGAAAGTACCACTCGCCTGATCCCTACCAGAGTTGCAGAAAATCAGTTGATTTGAGGGAGGTCCGGGGCCTGTTTGATGACCAGGGTACTCTTCATGAAGACAGGGAGAGTATTTTGGGAGTCATCAGGTCCTATTACTGCAGCCTTTTGTTTGAGCAGCCACTCATCAGAGAGAGGATGGATCAGTTTCTGAGGGAGACACCTGGGCTTGAGCAACTTGATCCTTCTTTTCACTCTTTGGGGAGTGATGTGACAGTGGAGGAGGTCAAGAAAGCCATAGACGGATTGTCTATAAAAAAATCTCCAGGCCCAGATGGGTTAACATCTGAATTTTTTAAAGCTTTTTCAGACATCTTGGCCCCTCATCTCATGGAGGTATTTAATGAAAGCCTCGGTAAGGGATCACTCCCTCCCTCTATGAGATCTTCTGCTCTCATATTATTGTCTAAAGGTAGGGACCCGATGCGTGTTGAGAACTGGCGCCCCATCGCTCTTCTCAATACGGACAGAAAGATTCTGGCAAAGGTACTTTTTAATCGGCTGATGGAAGTTTCTGGGCTGTTACTTTCTCCGTCTCAGCATTGCACTGTAAAAGGCCGAAGCACCTTTAGTGCTGTCCTTGGCATCCGGGAGGCTGTGGAGCAATGTCGTGCTGAAAAATGGGGTAAGTATTTGCTGGCATTGGATCAGTCCAAGGCTTTTGACCGAGTTAATCATCAGTACCTGTGTGTTACGTTCTTGGTGCTTCAGAACAAAGGTGAGGTGTAGCAAGTCTAAAGCACCAGAACGTGATGCTGAAATAATGACTAGGTGAGATGGTAGCCCCTAGCAACCTAACTCCGTTGTTTCCCCCGCGTGGTCAGTTCACGCCTGCGAGACTGTGGTTTCTTGGGCCCACGGCAGCCGCATTTGAAGGGCGGATTAGGTCTGCCCAACTCCGATGCCCCCAGGTCTTAGTGTGAGACAAGGCGTGAACCGAGACGGGAGGATAACAAGGGGACCTCTAACTAAACACAACCGAGAGCTAGGGGCTACTAAGAAACCTAAAGCTAAATATATATGTGCGGCACGCCGCCAAAGAAAAACGAACAACAAAGGTACCACTGTCCACACCCTACACGGCACCGCCGTGTACCGGGGAAGACAGTGAGGGCGGAAACCTCAGCAAAAACAACAGTATCAAATAAATACAAGGAGTAAGCGACCAAGGCCGCAAGATGTGGCAGAAGCCACCACTCACGAAACCGGGAGAGAAACCCCAACGAGCAAGAATCCCGAGAAGACAGTAACAGGTGCACTTGAGTTGAGATTGGGAGAGGTTCACAGGACCGGCTTCTGAACACCAAGACTCAGTATCACAGGGAGCAGGATCAACCGGATAACAGAATGCTGGATAATGGATACAGCTGGGCAGGAACAGCATACAGGAAGCTATCACCGGCGAGGCTGCTATGTGCTGACTCCAAATAAAAAGGATCTGCTGTCCAATGACCGGAGAGCCAGCCAGACCAGCCCCCAGACCCTAATTGATGGTTGCCGTGCAGCTGCCCTGCTGCACGAGCAACTCATTAAATAGAATTAGTATCTGGCAACGGGGAACGCGGGCCGCCAGTGGCGTCCCCGTTGCCATGGACCCGGCGGCTGTGGACGCCCGGCGGCTGTGGACGCCCGGCGTCCTAGCGTTGCCAGGGACCCGGCGGCACAGCATGCACGGCGTCCTGGCGTTGCTAGGCGCCGGGCGGGTAAGGAAGGAGGTGCGCTCGGCAACAGTCGGAGCGGCGTCACGGACCGCCGCGCCTAACAGTACCCCCCCCCCCTTGAGGAGGGGTTAAAGAACCCCTAAAGCCGGGTTTCTGAGGAAATTCCTGAAAGAATAATTTCTTAAGTTAGGGGCATGTAGATCCTTATCCAGGACCCAAGACCTTTCCTCCGGGCCATAGTCTTTCCAGTGAACCAAAAATTACAGCCGGCCTCAAGAAACTTTGGAATCTAAAACTTTCTCCACCAGGAACTCTTGTTGCCCTTGGGAAGTCTTCCGAGGGAATCTCCTGGAAAAAAATATATTGCTTCAGAAGAGAACAGTGAAAAGTGTTGCCAATTTTGAGTGATTTAGGCAAGCGTAGCCGAAAAGCCACAGGATTTACTTTTTTTACAATAAGAAACGGTCCAATAAATCTGGGTCCCAATCTAGCCGAGGGTTGTCGGAGCTTGATGTTACGGGTTGACAACCACACCTTATCCCCCACTTTAAAAGTGCACGGGCGTCGGAACCTATCCGAAAAAAATTTCTCCCGGAAGGCAGCCTTCTTAGGGGCAAGGTGCACCTTTTTCCAAATCATTCTAAGACGGGAAGTTAAGGTCAACGAAGAGCCTGGAAAATGAGGATAAAAGGAATTGGCTCTAGGATGAAAGCCCAGGACCGAAAAGAATGGGGACTCCTTGGTGGACGAATGGCAAGAGTTATTATAGGCAAACTCGGCCAAAGGAAGAAATTCAGACCAATCATTCTGAAGTTTGGCCGAATACAGCCGTAAATACTATTTTAATGACTGATTAACACGTTCAGTCTGTCCGTTAGACTGTGGATGGTATCCAGATGTTAAAGAGAGTTTCATATTTAATGAGGTACAAAAACGTTTCCAGAAATGAGCAATGAATTGTGGTCCCCGGTCAGAGACAATATCCACGGGTAAACCATGGAGCCTGAAGACATGGCGGAGAAACAAAACTGCCAAAACTTGGGCGGAGGGTAATCAGGGAAGAGGAATGAAGTGGGCCATCTTACTAAAACAGTCTACTACCACCCAAATGACCCGGAATCCAGTTGAAAGAGGACGGTCCACCACAAAATCCATGGAAATGTGTGACCATGGCCTACGAAGAATGGCTAGAGGCATGAGTTGCCCGACCGGCAATGATCGAGATATCTTGTGCTGAGCACAAACCTGACAAGAAAGGACAAATTCCCTGACGTCCTTAAAAGATTAGGCCACCACACTGAGCGAGAGATTAACTCCAAGGTTTTAGTAATACCCGGATGACCAGAAACCTTATTATCATGAAATTCAGCTAGGACAGTGCCTCTCAGAAACTCAGGGACAAAGAGACGGATCGTCTGGGAGCCTGCTGCTGAAGCTGGACTAGCTGTGTAAACAAATCCTGTGTGAGGCCAGCCCGGATGACAGACGGTGAGACAATGGGGGTAGTAGCCGGGTGGCTATTGTGAACTGGAAGAAAACAACGTGACAGGGCATGGGCCTTCGTATTCTTGGAACCGGGCCTGAAGGTGATGATGAACTTGAATCGAGTAAAAAACAGCGCCCAACGTGCCTGTCGAGCATTAAGCCGTTTAGCTGACTCAATATACTGCAGGTTCTTGTGGTCAGTGAACACAGTAATGGTATGCCTTGCTCCCTCCAGCTAGTGCCTCCATTCCTCGAAGGCCCATTTAACTGCCAGCAATTCTCGATTACCAACATCATAGTTGGATTCTGCAGAGGAGAATTTTCTGGACATGAAGGCACATGGGTGTAATTCCAGAGACTCCAGGTCTTCCTGAGAAAGGATGGCTCCCACTCCAACCTCTGAGGCATCCACCTCGACAATAAAGGGGAGATCTGGGTTAGGGTGTCTGAGTACTGGAGCTGAGACAAAGGCCTGTTTTAGGGCCAGGAAGGCAGACTTGGCTTGAGGCGACCAATTGGAAGGGTCCGCTCCTTTTTTAGTCAATGCAACAACAGGAGCAACTAAATCCGAGAAGGCATGAATAAAACGCCTATAATAATTTGCAAACCCTAAAAATCGCTGGATTGCCTTTAAATTTGTGGGTTGTGTCCAATTTAGGATTGCCTGGAGTTTCTTTGGTTCCATGTAAAACCCCTTTGGAGAAATAATATACCCCAAAAAGGATACCTCCGTGATGTGGAAATCACACTTCTCCAATTTGGCGTACAGATGATTCTCCCGTAACCTCTGAAGTACCCGTCGCACATGGATAACATGTTGTTCAGAGGATTCTGAATAAATCAATATATCGTCTAAATAAACGACTACGAACTTTCCAAGAAAGTCGCGGAGGACATCATTAATAAGATCCTGGAACACAGCAGGAGCATTAGACAGACCAAATGGCATTACAAGATATTCATAATGTCCTGACTGTGTACTAAAAGCCGTCTTCCACTCATCCCCAGATCTTATTCGGATGAGGTTGTAAGCCCCTCTGAGATCGATTTTGGAAAAAATAACGTCAGTACGGAGCTGATCAAACAGTACCGAGATCAGCGGCAAGGGGTAGGTGTTTTTAACAGAAATCTTATTCAGAGCCCGATAATCAATACATGGTCTGAGCGACCCATCTTTTTTCTCACCAAAAAAGAACCCAGCACTGAATGGAGATTTCGAGGGCCTAATGAAGCCCTTCTTCAGGCTCTCCTGTACATACTCATCCATTGCCGTAGTTTCCGGGACAGACAGGGCATATAGTCTCCCTTTAGGCAAAGAGGCACCGGGAACAAGGTCAATGGCGCAGTCATAGGACCGATGAGGGGGCATAATATCCGCATTACCCTTGGAGAAAACATCGGCAAAGTCCTGATATTCCAAAGGAATAAGTTCTGGGGTGACAGCCGCAACCCGGACTGGACGGGAAATACATTCCTTAACACAAAAGGGACCCCATAGGGAAATCTCCCCAGACCGCCAATCTATGGTGGGATTATGAAAGGCAAGCCAGGGGTGACCCAAAACTACGGGGACTGCCGGACAATGGGTAAGGTAAAACTTGATTTTCTCCGAATGTAGGGCCCCCACTGTCAGTTGTACTGGAGGTGTGCGGTGAGTGATTACCCCATTAGAAAGCGGACCACCATCCAAGCCGTGCATGGTGATACGTTTATCCAAAGGTATCTGCGGAACGCCCAAAGCCTGAGCCCAACCGAGATCCATGAAATTTCCCGCAGCTCCACTGTCGACGAAGGCCGACACCAACGAACTGAGACTACCAAAGGAAATTTTGACAGGAATTAATAAGGAATCATTAGAGGAGATCAATTGCAGACCCAAGTAAACCCCCTCACAATTCACTTGGTCAGAGCGTTTCCCTGCTTATTCGGGCAATAACGCGCGACATGTCCCTTGCCACCACAATACAAGCAGAGACCAGAATTTAGCCTTCTGGTTCTTTCCTCTGGGGACAGCCGGGAGAGACCCATTTGCATGGGCTCCTCGACGTCCTCAGGGAAAGTATACACACATGGACTAGGCCAGAAACTAGCTCCTCTTTCAGCCCTCCGCTCCCGGAGACGACTATCAATTTTAATAGCAAGCTCCATGAGTTTGTCTAAAGTCTCTGGAGTGGGGTACTGAAGGAGACTGTCTTTAATAACTTCAGACAAACCGAGGCGAAACTGACTGCGCAGGGCCGGGTCATTCCAGCCACAGTCGTTCGACCAACGGCGAAACTCGGTACAATACGCCTCTGCTGGATTTTTCCCTTGCTTAAGTGCACGCAGGTGGCTCTCAGCCGACACTTCTCTATCAGGGTCATCATACAAAAGGCCTAAGGACTTAAAAAAGGCATCTACCGATAGCAAGGCTGCGTCATCGGCTTTTAACCCAAAAGCCCAGGTTTGCGAGTCGTCTTGAAGCAAAGACATCACAATTCTGACCCGTTGAGACTCAGTACCAGAGGATCGGGGCCTTAACCGAAAATAAAGTTTACAAGCTTCCTTAAAATTAAAAAAATCCTTTCGGTTACCCGAAAAATGGTCAGGAAGATGCATCTTTGGTTCAGGAATCATACCAGGGGAGGCTCAAAAAAGATCTTCCTGCAATCTCACCCGAAGGGTAAGATCCTGAACCATCTGAGTGAGTTCCTGAATCTGATTGGCCAAAAGCTGGCTGGGATTCGGTCCTAATGCCGCCGGATTCATGAGGCCGAATTTCAAGGCCAACCAGAAACAATTAACCCCTTTCTTTTCTGTTTTTTATATTTCTTGGGCCGGTGATAATGTTACGATCTTGGTGCTTCAGAACAAAGGTGAGGTGTAGCAAGTTTAAAGCACCAGAACGTGACGCTGAAATAATGACTAGGTGAGATGGTAGCCCCTAGCAACCTAACTCCGTCGTTTCCCCCGCGTGGTCAGTTCACGCCTGCGAGACTGTGGTTTCTTGGGCCCACGGCAGCCGCATTTGAAGGGCGGATTAGGTCTGCCCAACTCCGATGCCCCCAGGTCTTAGTGTGAGACAAGGCGTGAACCGAGACGGGAGGATAACAAGAGGACCTCTAACTAAACACAACCGAGAGCTAGGGGCTACTAAGAAACCTAAAGCTAAATATATATGTGTGGCACGCCGCCAAAGAAAAACGAACAACAAAGGTACCACTGTCCACACCCTACACGGCACCGTCGTGTACCGGGGAAGACAGTGAGGGCGGAAACCTCCGCAAAAACACCAGTATCAAATAAATACAAGGAGTAAGCGACCTAGGCCGCAAGACGTGGCAGAAGCCACCACTCACGAAACCGGGAGAGAAACCCCAACGAACAAGAATCCCGAGAAGACAGTCACAGGTGCACTTGAGTTGAGATTGGGAGAGGTTCACAGGACCGGCTTCTGAACACCAAGACTCAGGATCACAGGGAGCAGGATCAACCGGATAACAGAATGCTGGATAATGGATACAGCTGGGCAGGAACAGCATACAGGAAGCTATCACCGGCGAGGCTGCCATGTGCTGACTCCAAATAAAAAGGACCTGCTGTCCAATGACCGGAGAGCCAGCCAGACCAGCCCCCAGACCCTAATTGATGGTTGCCGTGCAGCTGCCCTGCTGCACGAGCAACTCATTAAATAGAATTAGTATGTGGCAACGGGGAATGCGGGCCGTCAGTGGCGTCCCTGTTGCCATGGACCCGGCGGCACAGTACGCACGGCGTCCTGGCGTTGCTAGGCGCCAGGCGGGTAAGGAAGGAGGTGCGGTGGCCGTGACCGTCGCTCGGCAACAGTCGGAGCGGCGTCACGGACCGCCGCGCCTAACACTGTGGGCTGTGCTGGAGAGGTATGGTCTTCCAGCGAGGGTGGTAGATTGGCTACGTGTAATTTACAGTCAGGCTGAGAGCTTCCCACTTGTCAATGGCTGGGTAGGCCCTGCTTTTGCGGTCGAATCGGGTGTCCGTCAGGGGTGTCCTCTGAGCCCCCTTCTATATGTATTTGCAATTGATCCTTTTGTGTGGAGGATTGAGAGCGGTGCTGTGGCAGGGGTTCAGCTGGGCCCTGGGTTGCCGCTGAGGGTGGTGGCCTATGCAGACGATGTTACTGTGGTCCTGTCATCTGTGGCAGAGGCACGTGGCATGGATCATCTTATCTGTGAGTACTCTGAGGCTTCGTGCTCCAGAATCAATCAGGATAAGTGTGAAGCTTTCTGGATGGGGGAGGAAGGTGATGAGTTTACCCTTCCGGATAGCCTCCCCCGCGCCAGTCCAGAGATAAAAATTCTAGGTATCAAATTTGGCCGTGGTGATTATGCCACTCAGAATTGGGAGAAGAGGCTGGAAGATGCTACCAGGAAGGTGCAGTCCTGGAGAAGGTGGCAACTTTCTCTCAGGGAGAGGGTTGACTTATGCAAAACCTATCTGATTCCTCTTTTTCTGTATGTCAGTTATGTGTGCTTCTTGCCACAGTCTTTGTGGACCAAGATGAATTCTTTATTCTTCCTGATGTTATGGGGGAATAGAATGAATCTGGTCAAGAGAGGGATCACCTACAGATCGAGGGAACAGGGGGGGCTGAGTATGGTCAACCCTGTGGTGTTTTTTGCTACAACGTTTTTAAAACTGAACCTAGGGAGTTTGTTTCTCAGAACTCCCCCTCGATGGGTAGAGAGTTTTAGGGCCTGGGTGTTTCCCTTCCTCAGGTTATGGATGGATGGCGGCCAAGTAAAAACCTTTCGAGTCCGGTATGGCTACCTCCCGATCTACGTTATACTGTGCTTGAAGATGACGAGGCATTGGGGGCTGGAGGTGGATGAAGTCAAAAACTTCTCTAGAAGGGAGTTGGAGAGAAGAATTTTGCGGACTCACTTTTATGCTCCGCTGTCGTTAAGGGATTGCCCAGGCAGTGTCTGCTCAGATGGGTTGTCTTTGATTAATTCTCAAAGAATCCCACTGAGGTTCAGAGATATTGCCTGGCTTTCTTTCCAAGGGAGGCTTTATGTGCGGGGTAACCTCAAGTGTCGAAGTGCCAATGATCGTGGCTGCCCACGTGAGGAATGTCTTGGGGAGGTGTAGACAATGGACCATTTCCTACTTGAGTGTCCCTTCAATATAAAGGTTTACAGAGCGGTATCAAGGGCCTTACGCATCCCGTGCCTTTCGGGGCTTAGTTACCCTGAGTGGGTTTATGGGGCGTTCAAAGGGTATAGAAGGTTTGATTTAACCACAATTTTTATAGTTAGTTTAGCAGTTAGGTTTCACACATGGGGTGCACAGTGTCAGGTTTCCCTCAGAGCAAAGGTCCTCCCCTGTGAGGAGGTGGTGGGAAATATTCTGCACGAGGTTAAGAGGATGATGGATATGGATAGGAAGAGGTTGGATGCTGTCGGGTGGTCCAGGCTCTGGCGCCACCTGAAACCCCCTTGAGTGGGTAGCAGAAGTCCTTTTCTTGTTCATCTTATGGCTTCCTATCCTTCACCTTCCCGTAGATTTTCTTTTTTCTGTTTTTTTCATTAAAGCGGTTTGCATGTGACTAAAAGACTTCATTCATCTTTTCATTGCTTATGGTTATGAGATGTGTTGTTCGAATACAGTAGGTTGTTTTTTGCTTAGATGTTAAGCAATATTGACATTGCGTATAGTTATACAAGCTTTGTTGCTTTTTGGTTTGGATTATTGGGCAACAATTAAATGTATATTGTATGTCCTATGTTTATGAGTTTTACCATATTTATGTAATGTATGTTGCAATTTTTCTTAATAAAAGATAGCAATATATACATGTGGAAATTTGGTGAATTTTGATCAGAGATGTGCGGACAAGGTAGGCAGGGGATGCAGATCTTCACCTGTCATAGACCAGTATTCTGTACTCCAGAGTTTTACTATAATAATTATTAGAATAATGAAAGCCAGATATATACTTTTAGAGGGTTACCACCTGCGCACTGAGGCAATGCCAACTACCTAATGAGTATGGCGAGCTGCTGATGTTTGCAGGTGATCTATCCTACCAGAAAAATTGCAGAGTATGTACAACACAGCGCTCAGCCCCTGATAATTGAACTTATAGGGTGTCAGTGTTCACCTTGTCTATGTAGTCTTGATTATAATGTTATGTCACAGGTGTGAATCATAGATTGTATTGATGTCAAACAGATAAATAACAATTTAAGGTATCAATTAAACTTTTATTGGGGAGTCACAGTGCTCCTCCCAGACACTTTGTTAATACTATGAGTTATCCTTATACTGTTCAGGGTTAATTCTGTCCATGCAAATTGCGTGAATTTTCTCCTGTAAAATGACTTTTAATACTCTCTGACCATTATCATAGTCCCGCAGAGTTAATGCGCCCCAATGATCCAATCAACAAAATATAAAAATTCAATTGCTGATCGCAAATGTACTTGTTAAATGTGGTGTTTCGCCCTAGATAGAGCCGTCTTTAGTCCTGCTAACCGCAGCAGATTCTTGGGTATAAATAGAAATGCAGGTATACGTTGGGGGATATATGTTCTGGGGGTGCGGCGTCCCGTAACCCTCAGGTGCATATACTTACCCTTCTTCTTCTGGTCGTCCTTGTCTTTCGTCCCCCGCTGTGCTTGCTTGTCCCTCCGTCTCGGTCCCCGGCCAGTGTAGAACCTCTGTGTGCAACCTGCACACCGATGCACGGACCTCCGGGACGACGAGATCACCGGCGGCTACGGCACTTCCGGGTACTGTTAGCCTGTTGTAGGCATTCAGTCCCCGGCGCGCTGCAGCACTGACGGCGGCTCTACTTCATTAGCCAGTGAAGGAGACTGTTGGATCGGGAAGCGGTTGATGCTGTCAGCGGATCTTTTGAAGATGATAAATGTTAGATCATGTCGTGTTCCCCCAACGCGTTTCAGCCTTAATTGGCCTACCTCTGGGAGCAGTGTATATACTTTGTTTGGAGTATGCTGAAATATGTCAGGAGAGGCAGTGTCACACCTGCCTCACCTTACCACACGTCACTACTGTGCACGTACCTATGAAGGGTCGCATGTGGACGTGCGCAGCCAGAGTCGCGACTAGTACAGCCATGCGATCCGTTTACAGCAATGATGACCGCAGACACATCTGTACATGTCCATTTTATTACCAACTCTGCATTTGCCCCTGTATATTATGCCTTGTGTAAGTGTTACATAAGATCATGGCCCTCATTCCGAGTTGTTCGCTCGCAAGGCGATTTTAGCAGAGTTACACACGCTAAGCCGCCGCCTACTGGGAGTGAATCTTAGCTTCTTAAAATTGCGAACGATGTATTCGCAATATTGCGATTACAAACTACTTAGCAGTTTCAGAGTAGCTTCAGACTTACTCGGCATCTGCGATCAGTTCAGTGCTTGTCGTTCCTGGTTTGACGTCACAAACACACCCAGCATTCGCCCAGACACTCCTCCGTTTCTCCAGCCACTCCTGCGTTTTTTCCGGAAACGGTAGCGTTTTCATCCACACGCCCATAAAACGCCGTGTTTCCGCCCAGTAACACCCATTTCCTGTCAATCACATTACGTTCGCCGGAGCGAAGAAAAAGCCGTGAGTAAAAAAACTATCTTCATAGTAAAATTACTTGGCGCAGTCGCAGTGCGAACATTGCGCATGCGTACTAAGCAGAAAAACGCTGCGATGCGAAGAAAATTACCGAGCGAACGACTCGGAATGAGGGCCCATATACAGTGTGCTGTTGTGTTAAACTCTCACCCATGGAGAATACATTAGAGCAGAGGTTCTCAAACTCGGTCCTCGGGGGCACACACAGTGCATGTTTTGCAGGTAACCCAGCAGGTGCACAGGTGTATTAATTACTCACTGACACATTTTAAAAGGTCCACAGGTGGAGCTAATTATTTCACTTGCGATTCTGTGAGGAGACCAGCAAAACATGCACTGTGTGTGCCCCCGAGGACCGAGTTTGAGAACCTCTGCATTAGAGGATCACATGTAACATCACTGAATGGGATCTATGTAATCATCTCTAAAACGCCTCAAGGCAGCAGTACATCAAGCAGCCATGCTCCTATTGATGTTCTATAGTTCCTGTGATCAGCACCAACCATAGTGTAACGATCACTGATGTATAGATCTGTAATGTATAGATGTGTAATGTATAGATTTGTATTGTATAGATCTGTAATGTGTAAATATGTAATGTATAGATCTGTAATGTATAAATATGTAATGTATAGAATCTGTAATGTATAGATCTATAATGTATAAATATGTAATGTATAGATATGTAATGTATAGATCTATAATGTATAAATATGTAATGTATAAATATGTAATGTATAGAGCTGTAATGTATAGATGTGTAAGGTATAGCTCTTTAATGTATAGATCTGTAATGTATACATTTGTAATGTATAGATCTGTAATGTATATATATGTAATGTAATGTATAAATATGTAATGTATAGATATGTAATGTATAGATCTTCAATGTTTAGATGTGTAATGTATAGATGTGTAATGTATAGATTTGCAATGTATAGATCTTTAATGTATAGATGTGTAATGTATAGATCTTTAATGTATAGATGTGTATTGTATAGAGATGCAATGTATAGATCTGTAATGTATAGATCTTTAATGTATAGATCTGTAATGTATAGATCTGTAATGTATAAATTTGTAATGTATAGATCTGCAATGTATAGATCAGTAATGTATAGATATGCAATGTATAGCTATGTAATGTATAGATCTTTAATGTTTAGATCTGTAATGTATTGATCTGCAATGTATAAATATGTAATGTATAGATATGTAATGTATAAATATGTAATGTATAGATCTGTAATGTATAGATGTGTAATGTATAAATATGTATTGTATAGATATGTAATGTAGAGATGTGTAATAATGTATAAATATGTAATGTATAGATATGTAATGTATAGATGTGTAATAATGTATAAATATGTAATGTATAGATGTGTAATGTATAGATCTGTAATGTTTAGATCTGTAATGTATAAATATGTAATGTATAGATATGTAATGTACAGATGTGTAATAATGTATAAATATGTAATGTATAGATATGTAATGTATAGATGTGTAATAATGTATAAATATGTAATGTATAGATAGGTAATGTATAGATCTGTAATGTTTAGATCTGTAATGTATAGATATGTAATGTATAAATATGTAATGTATAGATCTGTAATGTATAGATGTGTAATGTATAAATATGTATTGTATAGATATGTAATGTATAGATGTGTAATAATGTATAAATATGTATTGTATAGATCTGTAATGTATAGATGTGTAATGTATAGATGTGTAATGTATAAATATGTATTGTATAGATATGTAATGTATAGATGTGTAATGTATAAATTTGTATTGTATAGATATGTAATGTATAGATGTGTAATGTATAAATATGTATTGTATAGATATGTAAGGTATAGATGTGTAATAATGTATAAATATGTAATGTATAGATGTGTAATGTATAGATGTGTAATGTATAAATATGTAATGTATAGATCTGTAATGTATAGATGTGTAATGTATAAATATGTAATGTATAAATATGTATTGTATAGATATGTAAGGTATAGATGTGCTATGTATAAATAAGTATTGTATAGATATGTAATGTATAGATGTGTAATAATGTATAAATATGTATTGTATAGATATGTAATGTATAGATGTGTAATAATGTATAAATATGTAATGTATAGATATGTAATGTATAGATGTGTAATGTATAAATATGTATTGTATAGATATGTAATGTATAGATGTGTAATGTATAAATATGTATTGTATAGATCTGTAGTGTATAGATGTGTAATGTATAGATGTGTAATGTATAAATATGTATTGTATAGATATGTAGTGTATAGATGTGTAATGTATAAATATGTATTGTATAGATATGTAATGTATAGATGTGTAATGTATAAATATGTATTGTATAAATATGTAATGCATGGATGTGTAATAATGTATAAATATGTATTGTATAGATATGTAATGTATAAATGTGTAATAATGTATAAATATGTATTGTATAGATCTGTAATGTATAGATGTGTAATGTATAGATGTGCAATGTATAAATATGTATTGTATAGATATGTAATGTATAGATGTGTAATGTATAAATATGTATTGTATCAATATGTAATGTATAGATGTGTAATGTATAGATATGTAATGTATAAATATGTAATGTATAGATGTGTAATGTATAAATATGTATTGTATAGATATGTAATGTATAGATGTGTAATGTATAGATATGTAATGTATAAATATGTAATGTATAGATATGTAATGTATAGATATGTAATGTATAAATATGTAATGTATAGATATGTAATGTATAGATATGTAATGTATAAATATGTAATGTATAGATATGTAAGGTATAGATGTGTAATGTATAAATATGTATTGTATAGATATGTTAAGCATAGATGTGTAATAATGTATAAATATGTATTGTATAGATATGTAATGTATAGATGTGTAATAATGTATAGATATGTATTGTATAGATCAGTAATGTATAGATGTGTAATGTATAGATGTGTAATGTATAAATATGTATTGTATAGATATGTAATGTATAGATGTGTAATGTATAAATATGTATTGTATAGATATGTAATGTATAGATGTGTAATGTATAGATATGTAATGTATAAATATGTATTGTATAGATATGTAAGGTATAGATGTGTAATAATGTATAAATATGTAATGTATAGATGTGTAATGTATAGATGTGTAATGTATAAATATGTAATGTATAGATCTGTAATGTATTGATGTGTAATGTATAAATATGTATTGTATAGATATGTAATGTATAAATATGTATTGTATAGATATGTAAGGTATAGATGTGTAATAATGTATAAATATGTAATGTATAGATGTGTAATGTATAAATATATAATGTATAGATGTGTAATGTATAAATATGTAATGAATAGATGTGTAATGTAAAAATATGTAACGTATAGATCTGAAATGTATAGATATTGAATGTATAAATATGTATTGTATAGATATGTGATGTATAGATATGTAATGTATAAATATGTATTGTATATATATGTAATGTATAGATGTGTAATAATGTATAAATATGTATTGTATATATATGTAATGTATAGATGTGTAATAATGTATAGATATGTATTGTATAGATCTGTAATGTATAGATGTGTAATGTATAAATATGTATTGTATAGATATGTAATGTATAGATGTGTAATGTATAAATATGTATTGTATAGATATGTAATGTATAGATATGTAATGTATAAATATGTATTGTATAGATATGTAAGGTATAGATGTGTAATGTATAAATATGTATTGTATAGATATGTAATGCATAGATGTGTAATAATGTATACATATGTATTGTATAGATATGTAATGTATAGATGTGTAATAATGTATAAATATGTATTGTATAGATCTGTAATGTATAGATGTGTAATGTATAGATGTGTAATGTATAAATATGTATTGTATAGATATGCAATGTATAGATGTGTAATGTATAAATATGTATTGTATAGATATGTAATGTATAGATGTGTAATGTATAGATATGTAATGTATAAATATGTATTGTATAGATATGTAATGTATAGATATGTAATGTATAAATATGTAATGTATAGATATGTAAGGTATAGATGTGTAATGTATAAATGTGTATTGTATAGATATGTAATGCATAGATGTGTAATAATGTATAAATATGTATTGTATAGATATGTAATGTATAGATGTGTAATAATGTATAAATATGTATTGTATAGATGTGTAATGTATAGATGTGTAATGTATAAATATGTATTGTATAGATATGTAATGTATAAATATGTATTGTAAAGATATGTAAGGTATAGATGTGTAATAATGTATTAATATGTAATGTATAGATGTGTAATGTATAGATGTGTAATGTATAAATATGTATTGTATAGATATGTAATGTATAGATGTGTAATGTATAAATATGTATTGTATAGATATGTAATGTATAAATATGTATTGTAAAGATATGTAAGGTATAGATGTGTAATAATGTATTAATATGTAATGTATAGATGTGTAATGTATAGATGTGTAATGTATAAATATGTATTGTATAGATATGTAATGTATAGATGTGTAATGTATAAATATGTATTGTATAGATATGTAATGTATAAATATGTATTGTAAAGATATGTAAGGTATAGATGTGTAATAATGTATTAATATGTAATGTATAGATGTGTAATGTATAGATGTGTAATGTATAAATATGTAATGTATAGATCTGTAACGTATAGATGTGTAATGTAGAAATATGTAATGTATAGATATGTAATGTATAAATATGTATTGTATAGATATGTAAGGTATAAATGTGTAATAATGTATAAATATGTAATGTATAGATGTGTAATGTATAAATATGTAATGTATAGATGTGTAATGTATAGATGTGTAATGTATAAAAATGTAATGTATAGAACTGTAATATATAGATCTTTTTTTACTTTACTGTACAATATACTGTAGCCCGTATTATAATTAGTGATGAGCGGGTTCGGTTCCTCGGAAACCGAACCCCCTCCAACTTCACCCATTTTACATGGGTCCGAGGCATACTGGGATTCTTCCATATGGCTCGGTTAATCCGAGCGCGCCCGAATGTCATCATCCCGCTGTCAGATTCTCGCGAGATTCGGATTCTATATAAGGAGCCGCGCGTCGCCGCCATTTTCACTCGTGCATTGGAAATGTTAGGGAGAGGACGTGGCTGGCGTCCTCTCCGTTTGTGCTTATTGCTTAATTGTGGGGACTGGGGAGCAGCTGTATTATATAGGAGGAGTACAGTGCAGAGTTTTGCTGACCAGTGACCACCAGTATACGTTGTCTACCTGAAAAACACTCCATATCTGTGCTCAGTGTGCTGCATATATCTGTGCTCACACTGCTTTATTGTGGGTACTGGGGACCACCAGTATATTATATAAGAGGAGTACAGTGCAGAGTTTTGCTGACCAGTGACCACCAGTATACGTTGTCTGCCTGAAAAACACTCCATATCTGTGCTCAGTGTGCTGCATATATCTGTGCTCACACTGCTTTATTGTGGGTACTGGGGACCACCAGTATATTATATAGGAGGAGTACAGTGCAGAGTTTTGCTGACCAGTGACCACCAGTATACGTTGTCTGCCTGAATAACGCTCCATATCTGTGCTCAGTGTGCTGCATATATCTGTGCTCACACTGCTTTATTGTGGGTACTGGGGACCACCAGTATATTATATAAGAGGAGTACAGTGCAGAGTTTTGCTGACCAGTGACCACAGGTATATATAGCAGTACGGTACGGAAGGCCACTGCTCTACCTACCTCTGTGTCGTTAAGTATACTATCCATCTAGATTCTATACCTGTGGTGCATTTTAGTTTTGCAGTTTGCTGACAGTGACCACCAGTATATATAGCAGTACGGTACGGAAGGCCACTGCTCTACCTACCTCTGTGTCGTCAAGTATACTATCCATCTAGATTCTATACCTGTGGTGCATTTTAGTTTTGCAGTTTGCTGACAGTGACCACCAGTCAGAGCCGGCCATAGGCATAGGCAAACTAGGCAGTTGCCTAGGGCATTTGATATGCCTAGGGGCATCAGCAGCTTCTGCTGATTAAAATGATATGCAGCATGCCTATATTCTGTGTGTAGCATTTCGTATGCAGATACAGCCGCAGTCACGCACAGTATATAGGCATGCTGCATATCATTTTAATCAGCAGAAGCTGCTTGTGCATCCTAGCCACATACCAATGCAAATAAGATGCATTTTCATAAAAAAAAGGTATGCCCGATGTTAGCATTGAGGCAAGATTTATGAGGACACATCTGTATCCAAGCAGAGTCACAGTGTTAGTGGCAGTGTGAGTGCTGTGTGCATGTGAGTGGGTTGGTTGTGCAGTATTGTTCGGAATATGTGTAAGAGCATTATGTGTGTCATATAAAAATGCATTAATAATGTGCAACATATGTGTTAAGAGGCACTATGTGTGTCATTATGTGTATAAGGGCATTAATAATGTGCGGCATATGTGTGTAAGGGACATTATGTGTAAAAGGGCATTAATAAAGGTTGTCATAATGTGTAAGGCGCATTATGTTTATAAGGACATTAATAATGTGTCTCATATGTGTAAGGAACATTACTGTGTGGAATTGTGTATAAATGCATTACTAATGTGTGGCATTATGTGTATAAGGTGCTCTACTATGTGGCGTTGCATATAGAAAGGGCACTACTGTGTCGTCTAATGTGAATAAAGAGCAATAGCGTGTGATGTAATGTGAATAAGGGGCTCTACTGTGAGGAGTAACGTTTATAAGGTAAAGTGATACTACTGTGGGATGTAATATGAATTATGGACACTATCGCATGATCAAATGTGAATAAAGTTGCAGTACTGTGTGGCGTAATTGGAATTGGGGTTACTATTGTGTGCCCATGCCCCTTGCCAGCAAAAACACACCCCTTTTTGTGCTGTGTGCCAAATGTGCAATCTGTTCCTATTTAAAATATAGGGGGTACAAACACCAAAATAAGGACTGCTATGGGTGAGGGGTGATGGTGCTGGGAAAGAGGTGCAAGGTCAGAGGCAGTACCAGCGGTGGTGCTAGGGGGCACCAGCCAAAATCCTGCCTAGGGCATCATATTGGTTAGGGCCGGCTCTGCCACCAGTATATATAGGAGTACGGTACGGAAGGCCACTGCTCTACCTACCTCTATGTCGTCAAGTATACTATCCATCTAGATTCTATACCTGTGGTGCATTTTAGTTTTGCAGTTTGCTGACCAGTGACCACCAGTTTATATAGCAGTACGGTACGGAAGGCCACTGCTCTACCTACCTCTGTGTCGTCAAGTATACTATCCATCTAGATTCTATACCTGTGGTGCATTTTAGTTTTGCAGTTTGCTGACAGTGACCACCAGTATATATAGCAGTACGGTACGGAAGGCCACTGCTCTACCTACCTCTGTGTCGTCAAGTATACTATCCATCCATACCTGTGGTGCATTTCAGTTGTGCGCAGTATAATTCCACACATTAAAAAATGGAGAACAAAAATGTGTAGGTTAAAATAGGGAAAGATCAAGATCCACTTCCACCTCGTGCTGAAGCTGCTGCCACTAGTCATGGCCGAGACGATGAAATGCCATCAACGTCGTCTGCCAAGGCCGATGCCCAATGTCATAGTAGAGAGCATGTAAAATCCAAAAAACAAAAGTTCAATTAAATGACCCAAAAATCAAAATTAAAAGCGTCTAATGAGAAGCGTAAACTTGCCAATATGCCATTTACGACACGGAGGGGCAAGGAATGGCTGAGGCCTTGGCCTATGTTCATGGCTAGTGGTTCAGATTCACATGAGGATGGAAGCACTCATCCTCTCGCTAGAAAACTGCAGTGCCACTCCTAGATGGGCCAGGTGTTTGTGTCGGCCACTTGGGTCGCTTAGCTTAGTCCCACAGCGACTTTGGTGCACCTCTTTTTTTCTTTGCATCATGTGCTGTTTGGGGACTATTTTTTTGAAGTGCCATCCTGTCTGACACTGCAGTGCCACTCCTAGATGGGCCAGGTGTTTGTGTCGGCCACTTGTGTCGCTTAGCTTAGTCACACAGCGACCTTGGTGCGCCTCTTTTTTTCTTTGCATCATGTGCTGTTTGGGGACTATGTTTTTAATCTGCCATCCTGTCTGACACTGCAGTGCCACTCCTAGATGGGCCAGGTGTTTGTGTCGGCCACTTGTGTCGCTTAGCTTAGCCATCCAACGACCTTGGTGCACCTCTTTTTTTCTTTGCATCATGTGCTGTTTGGGGACTATTTTTTTGAAGTGCCATCCTGTCTGACACTGCAGTGCCACTCCTAGATGGGCCAGGTGTTTGTGTCGGCCACTTGTGTCGCTTAGCTTAGTCACACAGCGACCTTGGTGCGCCTCTTTTTTTCTTTGCATCATGTGCTGTTTGGGGACTATGTTTTTAATCTGCCATCCTGTCTGACACTGCAGTGCCACTCCAAGATGGGCCAGGTGTTTGTGTCGGCCACTTGTGTCGCTTAGCTTAGCCATCCAACGACCTTGGTGCACCTCTTTTTTTCTTTGCATCATGTGCTGTTTGGGGACTATTTTTTTGAAGTGCCATCCTGTCTGACACTGCAGTGCCACTCCTAGATGGGCCAGGTGTTTGTGTCGGCCACTTGTGTCGCTTAGCTTAGTCACACAGCGACCTTGGTGCGCCTCTTTTTTTCTTTGCATCATGTGCTGTTTGGGGACTATTTTTTGAAGTACCATCCTGTCTGACACTTCAGTGCCACTCCTAGATGGGCCAGGTGTTTGTGTCGGCCACTTGGGTCGCTTAGCTTAGTCACACAGCTACCTCATTGCACCTCTTTTTTTCTTTGCATCATGTGCTGTTTGGGGACTATTTTTTAAATCTGCCATCCTGTCTGACACTGCAGTGCCAGTCCTAGATGGGCCAGGTGTTTGTGTCGGCCACTTGGGTCGCTTAGCTTAGTCATCCAGCGACCTCGGTGCAAATTTTAGGACTAAAAATAATATTGTGAGGTGTGAGGTGTTCAGAATAGACTGAAAATTAGTGGAAATTATGGTTATTGAGGTTAATAATACTATGGGATCAAAATGACCCCCAAATTCTATGATTTAAGCTGTTTTTGAGGGTTTTTTTGTAAAAAAAACACCCGAATCCAAAACACACCCGAATCCGACAAAAAAATTTCAGGGAGGTTTTGGCAACACGCGTCCGAATCCAAAACACGGCCGCGGAATTGAATCCAAAACCAAAACACAAAACCCGAAAAATTTCCGGTGCACATCACTAATTATAATAAAATGCACAATAATCCATGTTCGGCAATAGAAACATTTGACATTTCAAGCTATTGACTTTGCTGATTAAAAAACAACCAATAATCCTGTATGTTAGGCAGAATGTTCAGTATTATTATTATTATTATTATTATTATTATTATTATTATTATGATAAGCAGTGAGGTTGATGCAGCATTAGATCGCTGCTTCTGATTGGCTGACTGCATATTATCCCATCCTGCTTATAGTAATGCCGCTTTCAGACATGTGACCAGTGTATTTGCCGTGTCTCAGTTCCATGACTCAGCAGTGGGTGTCTCAGTAGGAATCCCTGTGGCTGCTGCATTAGCATACAGTCTCAGATACAGTGCATACAGAGACACAGCAGCGACAGGCATCGCCTCCATCTCGGAATCAGGCGCACTGTCATTATTATTCTATCCCTTACGCACATGCTGCCTCATTCCATTCATATATTGTGCACAAATAGGGTAATCTGGCGCAATCTTGTCGGTTCCAGCTACGCAACATTGCTCGCATCAGGCCATTTCTCTCCCAGAGTGCAACTAAACTTATCATCCACTCACTGGTCATCTCACGACTCGACTACTGCAATGTTCTCCTCACTGGCTTCACTTGCTACCACATCGCTCCCCTCCAATCTGTCCTCAACTCCGCAGCTAGGCTCATCTTCCTCTCCCGCCGCTCCACTTCTGCCACTCCCCTTCGACAAAATCTACACTGGCTCCCATTCCCCTACAGAATCCTTTTCAAACTCCTCACCCTCACATACAAGGCCATCTCTAATTCCACTGCTTCCTACATTTCCAACCTCCTCTCCCTTCATACTCCCTCCCGCCCACTACGGTCGGCTGATGACCGTCGCCTCTCCTCTGCCTTGGTCACTGCTTCCCATGCACGAGTTCAGGATTTTGCCCGTGCTGCACCCCTTCAGTGGAATGCGCTCCCCCGCTCCATTAGACTCTCCCCGACCTTGCAAAGCTTCAAACGGGCACTGAAAACCCACCTATTTATCAAAGCGTACCCCTCCAATGCATAACCTAGTCCTTAGGCTGCTCCTCCATCCCCCTGCCCCATGCCTTGGACATCTCTGCTTTGCTCGCATACCACCATCAGGCTTCTACCTGCTTGCTTACACCTCATGTCATCTGTCTGTTGCCCCTCCCCACTAGATTGTTAGCTCTTCAGAGCAGGGCCCTCTTTCCTCTTGTCTAAGCCCTCTTCTTGACACATTTCACTCAGCGACCATCTTTACCTGCTTTTTCTCCTGCTGGTAAATGGCCCCTCTCTATCTATGGCCGCCAGCCCCAAGTAGTACAATGATTACTCCTTCGCTACTTACATCTAAGCTGTATTATGTTTTGAGAATTGTGGTGCTCTTTGTTACCTGCACTCCATTTTTGTTATTTATTTACTGTTATGCTAAGTTTTGTCTCCCTGTACTGTCCTTTGTACGGCGCTGCGAAACACTTGTGGCGCCCTATAAATAAAATGTAATAATAATAATATGTATTACTAATACCACCAGGTCTAGATTATCTTCACTCTTTCTCTGCACTTTTGTGGGTGCAAATATACACACTTATATATCCTGACATATGTCTGCAACAGACGTGCGCTGCGCTTGCGCAGGATGCATCTGAGGACTGATCACACTGGGGCTGATTCTGAATGGAAGAAAAGCAAAAAGAGATAGCAACTTCACACCTGGACAAACCATGCCAGCAACACACAGGGCGCAAATACAGTTGTTTATACATTTATTGTTTTTATCAGTGTATGCAGGGTAAATACTGGATACTTTTGTATGGCATCCCGGCAGTAAGGGTACCGACGCCAAAATCCCCACCACTGACAATGCCGACAGCCAGAATCCCAGCTAACAGTGACTATTCCCACTCGTGGATGTCCACAACACCCACAGAGTGGAATAGAATCTGTGGCGAGCACAGCAATCCACTGAGCCCGCTGCGCAGTGAGTGCAGTGAGCACGCAGCGCGGCGAATGCAACGAGCCGGCTAGAGGCTTCGTTGTGTTCACCCCCTTGCCGGCATTCTGGTGGCCAGGATCTCGGTGTCATGCCCTTACCAAATAGAATCGGGTGATAGCATAATCACTGGCTGCTTCATATACCTGAGCTGATCTAGGGTAACCCCTGTTGACCACAAAATCATGTCTGGTTAGCGGGACCAACCACAAAACATCGGGTCACAGCTCCACCACCCTTGTGATAACCGCCAAACTACTCACACATTGCAACAGTGTGTAATGGCGAATGCTCTGTCGCTCGATACAGCATCTGCAATCCATGGGTGGTTCAGGCTGGAGACAGGGAGGTGACCTAAAGTCTCTGCAAAAAGAGGAGGGGCCAGGGGCTTGTTGTGGGAGTGTCTCAGCATGCGGCTGCGATCCCATTCACAGTACCGCAGCCACAGTGGCTATAGAACATTACAGAGGAGGAGAGTCTTTGTGTCAGGCAGGGGCAGCTCGAGGAGCCCATGCTGCCACCAATAATGCGTCGGTGGAGGAGTCATCTGCTCTACCAGCACAGTTGAGGATTGCTCAGATATGACAAGTGGGCGTCGCAGGGTTTGCAGAGTCCGTCGCACGGTGGTACACAAAGGGAGGGCTTAAGCTGGCATTTACATGTGTTTGCAAAGATGACCACTAGTGGAACTGCGCTAGTGAAAGATGGCAGAACAAATTCAAGACACATCAAGATGATTTAGACATAAATAATATCTTTATATAATAAAACAAAACAATTGACATAATAATTCAGCACATAGAAATAAAAAAATGGTAGCTTGACCAACTAGGTTAAATGTAGCAGCTCAGGCATGCGTATCTACTGGCTACAACTCCTTCAGATATAAAAGGTAAAAACTACAATTGAAAGTTGCTAGTTAAGAAATAAAAGAAAAACTGGGGAAATGAAAGTCCCGGTGATTGAATATTAGCAGTGTTCATGGACTTATCACATTGGAAAGGTCCACTTTACCAGTATAATCGGCTATATTCATTGGAATTCAATGGTGCATCTGGTAAACTGTGGCCACAGTTTTAGATGTGATATAGCTGCTGACCGCATCCGGTCTCCATGCTCAGTACAACTATATGCAGGTAAGCGCCACAGCAGGAAAGCCTGATTTTAATATCCCAACTATAGCAGCTGGTGGAACCTTACTGTACAAGGCTGGAGAGCTCAACAAGAAATATCAGAATTTTCTGTACAATATAAAGAACATAATCGGCTCTGCAGAAGATCTGCGTCTCTCATCCACACACATTACTCTCTCTCAATCACGATTACAGGATCTTTTCCAGGCTGCACCTACTTTGTGGAATGCCCTCCCACGCACAATAAGACTCTCCTCTAGTCTCCAAACCTATAAGCGTTCCCTGAAAACTCACCTCTTCAGGCAGTTTATGAAATTCTGGAACCGCTCACATAACCTTCATTAAGATTCATATCTAGCTACATCCCCTCTGTATAGTCCACACATGACCTCACATGTTTTGTCTTTCTTCACTTTCACGCCCTCCTGGCTCTTGCCAACATTGCTGGATGACCATATCATACAGCCCATAAAGAACCTTTGCAATCTGGTGGACCATTATGCAATATATAACACCTATCCTTGTGTATCAATGCCTACTTCCCTATAGAGTGTAAGAGTGCGAGCAGGGCCCTCCTACCTTTTTGTCTGTTTGTTATTATCTGGTTTTATTCTATTACTGTTGTTTCCATTGTAAAGCACAACAGAATATGCTGTGTTACTGTATATAAGAAACTGTTAATAAACTGTTTATTAATAAATGATCCAAGTAGGGGGTCCACTGCATGTCATAAACTGGGTAACACCTCTTACGTGGAGGCGTTATATTTATATTTTCACAGCTGTGGAAGATTTTCACCCCCGAAGGCACCAAAACTCAATCTTGGAGTTAGATACAATCTCTCCCATACTGTAACTTGTACTTTGCATCACTTTGCTAAGCAAACAGAGGCCACCACTGCTTACTGTATACACACCATCTGTGGCATCTTCAGGGGCAGCAATCTGTGTGCACTAATTCTACGGGGCTGAGCGGCTGCTCTGCCCATATGCATGAAAGTATATAGCCTATTAATATGATATTGCAGTCACCTACCTACTAGAGATGAGCGGGTTCGGTTTCTCTGAATCCGAACCCGCCAGAACTTCATGGTTTTTTTCACGGATCCGAGCAGACTCGGATCCTCCCGCCTTGCTCGGTTAACCCGAGCGCGCCCGAACGTCATCATGACGCTGTCGGATTCTCGCGAGACTCGGATTCTATATAAGGAGCCGCGCGTCGCCGCCATTTTCACACGTGCATTGAGATTGATAGGGAGAGGACGTGGCTGGCGTCCTCTCCATTTAGATTAGGGTTGAGAGAGAGAGAGAGAGAGAGATTGACCTGAGGCTGTGATACTGTAGAAGAGAGTGCAGAGTTTAGTGACTGACGACCACAGTGACCACCAGACAGTGCAGTTGTTTGTTTTATTTAATATGGCCCTCATTCCGAGTTGATCGGTCGCAAGGCGAATTTAGCAGAGTTACACACGCTAAGCCGCCGCCTACTGGGAGTGAATCTTAGCTTCTTAAAATTGCGACCGATGTATTCGCAATAATGCGATTACTAACTACTTAGCAGTTTCAGAGTAGCTCCAGACTTACTCTGCCTGTGCGATCATTTCAGTGCTTGTCGTTCCTGGTTGACGTCACAAACACACCCAGCGTTCGCCCAGGCACTCCCACCGTTTCTCCGGCCACTCCTGCGTTTTTTCCGGAAACGGTAGCGTTTTCAGCCACACGCCCCTGAAACGCCGTGTTTCCGCCCAGTAACACCCATTTCCTGTCAATCACATTACGTTCGCCGGAGCGAAGAAAAAGCCGTGAGTAAAAATACTTTCTTCATAGTAAAGTTACTTGGCGCAGTCGCAGTGCGAACATTGCGCATGCGTACTAAGCGGATTTTCACTGCGATGCGATGAAAAATACCGAGCGAACAACTCGGAATGAGGGCCTATATCCGTTCTCTGCCTGAAAAAAACGATACACACAGTGACTCAGTCACATACCATATCTGTGTGCACTGCTCAGCCCAGTGTGCTGCATCAATGTATATATATATCTGACTGTGCTCAGCTCACACAGCTTATAATTGTGGGGGAGACTGGGGAGCACTGCAGTGCCAGTTATAGGTTATAGCAGGAGCCAGGAGTACATAATATTATATTAAAATTAAACAGTGCACACTTTTGCTGCAGGAGTGCCACTGCCAGTGTGACTAGTGACCAGTGACCTGACCACCAGTATATATAATATTAGTAGTATACTATCTCTTTATCAACCAGTCTATATTAGCAGCAGACACAGTACAGTGCGGTAGTTCACGGCTGTGGCTACCTCTGTGTCGGCACTCGGCAGCCCGTCCATAATTGTATATACCACCTAACCGTGGTTTTTTTTTCTTTCTTTATAGTCATACTAGTTACGAGTATACTATCTCTTTATCAACCAGTCTATATTAGCAGCAGACACAGTACAGTGCGGTAGTTCATGGCTGTGGCTACCTCTGTGTCGGCACTCGGCAGCCCGTCCATAATTGTATATACCACCTAACCGTGGTTTTTTTTTCTTTCTTTATACATACATACTAGTTACGAGTATACTATCTCTTTATCAACCAGTCTATATATTAGCAGCAGACACAGTACAGTGCGGTAGTTCACGGCTGTGGCTACCTCTGTGTCGGCACTCGGCAGCCCGTCCATAATTGTATATACCACCTAACCGTGGTTTTTTTTTCTTTCTTTATACATACATACTAGTTACGAGTATACTATCTCTTTATCAACCAGTCTATATTAGCAGCAGACACAGTACAGTGCGGTAGTTCACGGCTGTGGCTACCTCTGTGTCGGCACTCGGCAGCCCGTCCATAATTGTATATACCACCTAACCGTGGTTTTTTTTTCTTTCTTTATACATACATACTAGTTACGAGTATACTATCTCTTTATCAACCAGTCTATATATTAGCAGCAGACACAGTACAGTGCGGTAGTTCACGGCTGTGGCTACCTCTGTGTCGGCACTCGGCAGCCCGTCCATAATTGTATATACCACCTAACCGTGGTTTTTTTTTCTTTCTTTATAGTCATACTAGTTACGAGTATACTATCTCTTTATCAACCAGTCTATATTAGCAGCAGACACAGTACAGTGCGGTAGTTCACGGCTGTGGCTACCTCTGTGTCGGCACTCGGCAGCCCGTCCATAATTGTATATACCACCTAACCGTGGTTTTTTTTTCTTTCTTTATACATACATACTAGTTACGAGTATACTATCTCTTTATCAACCAGTCTATATATTAGCAGCAGACACAGTACAGTGCGGTAGTTCACGGCTGTGGCTACCTCTGTGTCGGCACTCGGCAGCCCGTCCATAATTTTATACTAGTATCCAATCCATCCATCTCCATTGTTTACCTGAGGTGCCTTTTAGTTGTGCCTATTAAAATATGGAGAACAAAAATGTTGAGGTTCCAAAATTAGGGAAAGATCAAGATCCACTTCCACCTCGTGCTGAAGCTGCTGCCACTAGTCATGGCCGAGATGATGAAATGCCAGCAACGTCGTCTGCCAAGGCCGATGCCCAATGTCATAGTACAGAGCATGTCAAATCCAAAACACCAAATATCAGTAAAAAAAGGACTCCAAAACCTAAAATAAAATTGTCGGAGGAGAAGCGTAAACTTGCCAATATGCCATTTACCACACGGAGTGGCAAGGAACGGCTGAGGCCCTGGCCTCTGTTCATGGCTAGTGGTTCAGCTTCACATGAGGATGGAAGCACTCAGCCTCTCGCTAGAAAAATGAAAAGACTAAAGCTGGCAAAAGCAGTAGCACCGCAAAGAACTGTGCGTTCTTCGAAATCCCAAATCCACAAGGAGAGTCCGACTCCAATTGTGTCGGTTGCGATGCCTGACCTTCCCAACACTGGACGTGAAGAGCATGCGCCTTCCACCATTTGCACGCCCCCTGCAAGTGATGGAAGGAGCACCCGCAGTCCAGTTCCTGATAGTCAGATTGAAGATGTCAGTGTTGAAGTACACCAGGATGAGGAGGATATGGGTGTTGCTGGCGCTGGGGAGGAAATTGACCAGGAGGATTCTGATGGTGAGGTGGTTTGTTTAAGTCAGGCACCCGGGGAGACACCTGTTGTCCGTGGTAGGAATATGGCCGTTGACATGCCTGGTGAAAATACCAAAAAAATCAGCTCTTCGGTGTGGAAGTATTTCACCAGAAATGCGGACAACAGGTGTCAAGCCGTGTGTTCCCTTTGTCAAGCTGTAATAAGTAGGGGTAAGGACGTTAACCACCTCGGAACATCCTCCCTTATACGTCACCTGCAGCGCATTCATAATAAGTCAGTGACAAGTTCAAAAACTTTGGGTGACAGCGGAAGCAGTCCACTGACCAGTAAATCCCTTCCTCTTGTAACCAAGCTCACGCAAACCACCCCACCAACTCCCTCAGTGTCAATTTCCTCCTTCCCCAGGAATGCCAATAGTCCTGCAGGCAATGTCACTGGCAATTCTGACGAGTCCTCTCCTGCCTGGGATTCCTCCGATGCATCCTTGCGTGTAACGCCTACTGCTGCTGGCGCTGCTGTTGTTGCTGCTGGGAGTCGATGGTCATCCCAGAGGGGAAGTCGTAAGCCCACTTGTACTACTTCCAGTAAGCAATTGACTGTTCAACAGTCCTTTGCGAGGAAGATGAAATATCACAGCAGTCATCCTGCTGCAAAGCGGATAACTGAGGCCTTGACAACTATGTTGGTGTTAGACGTGCGTCCGGTATCCGCCGTTAGTTCACAGGGAACTAGACAATTTATTGAGGCAGTGTGCCCCCGTTACCAAATACCATCTAGGTTCCACTTCTCTAGGCAGGCGATACCGAGAATGTACACGGACGTCAGAAAAAGACTCACCAGTGTCCTAAAAAATGCAGTTGTACCCAATGTCCACTTAACCACGGACATGTGGACAAGTGGAGCAGGGCAGGGTCAGGACTATATGACTGTGACAGCCCACTGGGTAGATGTATGGACTCCCGCCGCAATAACAGCAGCGGCGGCACCAGTAGCAGCATCTCGCAAACGCCAACTCTTTCCTAGGCAGGCTACGCTTTGTATCACCGCTTTCCAGAATACGCACACAGCTGAAAACCTCTTACGGCAACTGAGGAAGATCATCGCGGAATGGCTTACCCCAATTGGACTCTCCTGTGGATTTGTGGCATCGGACAACGCCAGCAATATTGTGTGTGCATTAAATATGGGCAAATTCCAGCACGTCCCATGTTTTGCACATACCTTGAATTTGGTGGTGCAGAATTTTTTAAAAAACGACAGGGGCGTGCAAGAGATGCTGTCGGTGGCCAGAAGAATTGCGGGACACTTTCGGCGTACAGGCACCACGTACAGAAGACTGGAGCACCAACAAAAACTACTGAACCTGCCCTGCCATCATCTGAAGCAAGAAGTGGTAACGAGGTGGAATTCAACCCTCTATATGCTTCAGAGGTTGGAGGAGCAGCAAAAGGCCATTCAAGCCTATACAATTGAGCACGATATAGTAGGTGGAATGCACCTGTCTCAAGCGCAGTGGAGAATGATTTCAACGTTGTGCAAGGTTCTGATGCCCTTTGAACTTGCCACACGTGAAGTCAGTTCAGACACTGCCAGCCTGAGTCTGGTCATTCCCCTCATCATGCTTTTGCAGAAGAAGCTGGAGACATTGAAGGAGGAGCTAACACGGAGCGATTCCGCTAGGCATGTGGGACTTGTGGATGGAGCCCTTAATTCGCTTAACAAGGATTCACGGGTGGTCAATCTGTTGAAATCAGAGCACTACATTTTGGCCACCGTGCTCGATCCTAGATTTAAAGCCTACCTTGGATCTCTCTTTCCGGCAGACACAAGTCTGCTGGGGTTGAAAGACCTGCTGGTGACAAAATTGTCAAGTCAAGCGGAACGCGACCTGTCAACATCTCCTCCTTCACATTCTCCCGCAACTGGGGGTGCGAGGAAAAGGCTCAGAATTCCGAGCCCACCCGCTGGCGGTGATGCAGGGCAGTCTGGAGCGACTGCTGATGCTGACATCTGGTCCGGACTGAAGGACCTGACAACGATTACGGACATGTCGTCTACTGTCACTGCATATGATTCTCTCAACATTGATAGAATGGTGGAGGATTATATGAGTGACCGCATCCAAGTAGGCACGTCACACAGTCCGTACTTATACTGGCAGGAAAAAGAGGCAATTTGGAGGCCCTTGCACAAACTGGCTTTATTCTACCTAAGTTGCCCTCCCACAAGTGTGTACTCCGAAAGAGTGTTTAGTGCCGCCGCTCACCTTGTCAGCAATCGGCGTACGAGGTTACATCCAGAAAATGTGGAGAAGATGATGTTCATTAAAATGAATTATAATCAATTCCTCCGCGGAGACATTGACCAGCAGCAATTGCCTCGACAAAGTACACAGGGAGCTGAGATGGTGGATTCCAGTGGGGACGAATTGATAATCTGTGAGGAGGGGGATGTACACGGTGATATATCGGAGGGTGATGATGAGGTGGACATCTTGCCTCTGTAGAGCCAGTTTGTGCAAGGAGAGATTAATTGATTCTTTTTTGGGGGGGGTCCAAACCAACCCGTCATATCAGTCACAGTCGTGTGGCAGACCCTGTCACTGAAATGATGGGTTGGTTAAAGTGTGCATGTCCTGTTTTGTTTATACAACATAAGGGTGGGAGGGCCCAAGGACAATTCCATCTTGCACCTCTTTTTTCTTTTCTTTTTCTTTGCGTCATGTGCTGTTTGGGGAGGGTTTTTTGGAAGGGCCATCCTGCGTGACACTGCAGTGCCACTCCTAGATGGGCCCGGTGTTTGTGTCGGCCACTAGGGTCGCTAGTCTTACTCACACAGTCAGCTACCTCATTGCGCCTCTTTTTTTCTTTGCGTCATGTGCTGTTTGGGGAGGGTTTTTTGGAAGGGACATCCTGCGTGACACTGCAGTGCCACTCCTAGATGGGCCCGGTGTTTGTGTCGGCCACTAGGGTCGCTAGTCTTACTCACACAGTCAGCTACCTCATTGCGCCTCTTTTTTTCTTTGCGTCATGTGCTGTTTGGGGAGTATTTTTTTGAAGGGCCATCCTGCGTGACACTGCAGTGCCACTCCTAGATGGGCCAGGTGTTTGTGTCGGCCACTTGGGTCGCTTATCTTAGTCACACAGCGACCTCGGTGCAAATTTTAGGACTAAAAATAATATTGTGAGGTGTGAGGTGTTCAGAATAGACTGAAAATGAGTATAAATTATGGTTATTGAGGTTAATAATACTATGGGATCAAAATGACCGCAAATTCAATGATTTAAGCTGTTTTTTAGTGTTTTTTGAAAAAAACACCCGAATCCAAAACACACCCGAATCCGACAAAAAAAATTCGGTGAGGTTTTGCCAAAACGCGGTCGAACCCAAAACACGGCCGCGGAACCGAACCCAAAACCAAAACACAAAACCCGAAAAATTTCAGGCGCTCATCTCTACTACCTACCTATGTGTCTTACCTGCACTCTGCAAGGAACACCCTGATCATCCTGTCATAAGAAATACAACACTGAAACCATCTGTAACTGTCCATAAACATGAGATGTGTGGTTTATTTCTGTAAGCAATAACCTGTTAGGACACACCTATCTGAGACACACTGTATAAGAGTATATGTAATAGGTTGCCAGTTTTGTGAAGCGACACAATTTTGGTCATCTCAGCGGTAGTGGCAATTATTTATAAGGCAAACCAGAAAGGTTTTGGTTTTAAATTATTGGTGCTTTAAATCTACAGAAGAGACCACCAAAATCGCACCACACCCCGCGACCTATTACTACACTTAGGGGGTAATTCCGAGTTGTTTGCTCGCAAGCTGCTTTTAGCAGCATTGCACACGCTAGGCCGCCGGCCTCTGGGAGTGTATTTTAGCTTAGCAGAATTGCGAACGAAAGATTAGCAGAATTGCTACTAAATAATTCTTTGCAGTTTCTGAGTAGCTCCAGACCTACTCACAGATTGCGATCAGCTCAGTCCGTTTAGTTCCTGGTTTCACGTCACAAACACGCCCTGCGTTCGGCCAGCCACTCTCCCGTTTCTCCAGCCACTCCTGCATTTTTCCCTGACACGCCCCTTTCCTGTCAATCATTTACCGAACAGCAGTGCGACTGAAAAGCGCAGCTGAATCCACAGCAAAACTGCTAAGTTTTGTGTTAAATAACTAAGCGCATGCGCACTGCGTGCCTTGCACATGCGCAATTAGCAACAAATCGCAGCATAGCGAAAATTGGCAATGAGAGAACAACTCAGAATGACCCCCATAAACCACTATGTGTTAGTTTATAGCTTTCACATTCTCTGATTTCCACGTGTAATCATTTGATTGTGGCCTTGAAGTATAGGGTGTAACACACATCACCAAGCCCATCATATATGTTCATAGCCGATATATAACAGTTACCCCATTCCTACCAGGTAACCTTGTTATTTATATATGTTACATAACTTCTACTGGGTGACCTTTTATTATATTCTTGCTATGTTTTTAGTTTATCGCTATTACTTTTTACCCTTACTGACTTTTATGTTCTCAATATTTTTCAATCAGGATTTAATAAAGGTTACTTTTTATTACGTACAGCATCAGCCACATTATGCAACCACACCTTACAGAGCCGAACGTAGAATCTTACCAGCACGAAACTCTTCCAGCTCCATTTGTGTATATTGGTTCCCAGAGGAAGGACATCATCTCCAGTGTTGAATAGATTAAATTTTATCTACGAGAAACACAATTAACCAAAACTGCCTTTTTAGTTAAAGTTGGCTGAGGGCAGAAATTGGCTTTAATGTCTAGAGCAGAGGTTCTCAAACGCGGTCATCAAGGCACCCCAGTGGTCCAGATTTTAGGTATATCCATGGCTCAGCAGATGGTTAAATCAAATTGACTGAGGTACTAATTAAGTCACAGTTGGGGTGCCTTAAGGACCATATTTGATAACCTCTGGTCTAAAGTGACCAGCCCCAGTTGTAGAATGACCAGCCCCAGTTGTAAAGTGACCAGCCCCAGTTCTTCTAGAGCAGTGGTTCTCAAACTTGGTCCTCAGGACCCCACATGGTTCACGTTTTCCATGTCACCCAGTAACTGCACTGTGTATCACCAACTGTCACATTTAAAAAATCTACAGGTGACCTACAAAACATGAACCGTGTGGGGTCCTGAGGGCTGAGTTTGAGAACCTGTGTTCTAGAGTGACCAGCACCAGTTGTAAAGTGACCAGCCCCAGTTATAGAGTGACCAGCCCCAGTTGTAGAGTGAGCAGCCCCAGTAGTAGAGTGACCAGCCCCAATTGTAGAGTGACCAGCCCCAGTTGGAGAGTAGCCATCCCCAGTTGTAGAGTGACCGGCCCCAGTTGTAGAATAGCCAGCCCCAATTGTAGAGTGACCAGCCCTAGTTGTAGAGCGACCAGCCCCAGTTGTCGAGTGACCGGCCCCAGTTGTAGAGTGACCGGCCCCAGTTGTGGAGTGACTAGCCCCAGTTGTAGAGTAGCCTGCCCCAGTTGTAGAGTGACCAGCCCCAGTTGTGGAGTGATCAGCCCCAGATGTAGAGTGACCAGCCTCAGTTGTAGAGTGACCAGCCCCCATTGTAGAGTGATCAGCCCCAGATGTAGAGTGACCAGCCCCAGTTGGAGAGTAGCCATCCCCAGTTGTAGAGTGACCGGCCCCAGTTGTAGAATAGCCAGCCCCAATTGTAGAGTGACCAGCTCTAGTTGTAGAGTGACCAGCCCCAGTTGTCGAGTGACCGGCCCCAGTTGTAGAGTGACCGGCCCCAGTTGTGGAGTGACTAGCCCCAGTTGTAGAGTAGCCTGCCCCAGTTGTAGAGTGACCGGCCCCAATTGTAGAGTGACCGGCCCCAGTTGTGGAGTGACTAGCCCCAGTTGTAGAGTAGCCTGCCCCAGTTGTAGAGCGACCAGCCCCAGATGTAGAGTGACCAGCCCCAGTTGTAGAGTGATCAGCCCCAGATGTACAGTGACCAGCCCCAGTTGTAGAGCGACCAGCCCCAGTTGTAGAGTGACCAGCCCCAGTTGTAGAGTGACCGGCCCCAGTTGTGGAGTGACTAGCCCCAGTTGTAGAGTAGCCTGCCCCAGTTGTAGAGCGACCAGCCCCAGATGTAGAGTGACCAGCCCCAGTTGTAGAGTGATCAGCCCCAGATGTACAGTGACCAGCCCCAGTTGTAGAGCGACCAGCCCCAGTTGTAGAGCGACCAGCCCCAGTTGTAGAGCGACCAGCCCCAGTTGTCGAGTGACCGGCCCCAGTTGTAGAGTGACCGGCCCCAGTTGTGGAGTGACTAGCCCCAGTTGTAGAGTAGCCTGCCCCAGTTGTAGAGCGACCAGCCCCAGATGTAGAGTGACCAGCCCCAGTTGTAGAGTGATCAGCCCCAGATGTACAGGGACCAGCCCCAGTTGTAGAGCGACCAGCCCCAGTTGTAGAGTGACCAGCCCCAGTTGTAGAGTGACCGGCCCCAGTTGTGGAGTGACTAGCCCCAGTTGTAGAGTAGCCTGCCCCAGTTGTAGAGCGACCAGCCCCAGATGTAGAGTGACCAGCCCCAGTTGTAGAGTGATCAGCCCCAGATGTACAGTGACCAGCCCCAGTTGTAGAGCGACCAGCCCCAGTTGTAGAGCGACCAGCCCCAGTTGTCGAGTGACCGGCCCCAGTTGTAGAGTGACCGGCCCCAGTTGTGGAGTGACTAGCCCCAGTTGTAGAGCGACCAGCCCCAGTTGTAGAGGGACCAGCCCCAGTTGTAGAGGGACCAGCCCCAGTTGTGGAGCGACCAGTCCCAGTTGTGGAGCGACCAGCCCCAGTTGTGGAGCGACCAGTCCCAGTTGTGGAGCGACCAGCCCCAGTTGTGGAGCGACCAGCCCCAGTTGTGGAGCGACCAGCCCCAGTTGTAGATTGACCAGCCCCAGTTGTAGAGTGACCAGTCCCAGTTGTGGAGCGACCAGCCCCAGTTGTAGAGTGACCAGCCCCAGTTGTAGAGTGACCAGCCCCAGTTGTAGAGTGACCAGCCCCAGTTGTGGAGCGACCTGTCCCAGTTGTAGAGCGACCAGCCCCAGTTGTGGAGCGACCAGCCCCAGTTGTAGAGTGACCAGCCCCAGTTGTAGAGTGACCAGTCCCAGTTGTGGAGCGACCAGCCCCAGTTGTAGAGTGACAAGCCCCAGTTGTGGAGCGACCTGTCCCAGTTGTAGAGCGACCAGCCCCAGTTGTAGAGCGACCAGCCCCAGTTGTGGAGCAACCAGCCCCAGTTGTAGAGCGACCAGCCCCAGTTGTAGAGTGACCAGCCCCAGTTGTGGAGCGACCAGCCCCAGTTGTAGAGTGACCAGCCCTAGTTGTGGAGCGACCAGTCCCAGTTGTAGAGCGACCAGCCCCAGTTGTGGAGTGACCAGCCCCAGTTGTAGAGTGACCAGCCCCAGTTGTAGAGTGACCAGTCCCAATTGTCTCCTGGGATACTATGTGAACTTTGAGCGCTCTTAATGTACAAGGGTTTTCTTTGGTTTCTCCGGTTTCCTCCCACAATAACATTTGTAGGTTAATTAGTTATGACATAATGCAGCCTAATTTATGTGTCTGTGTTGTTTGTAGAGATCATAGGGGGATATGTAATAAGCCTTCAAGAGTGATAAAGTAGGGAGAGATAAAGAGCCAGCCAGTCAGCTCCTAAATGGCATGTTACAGGCAGTGTTTGAAAAATGACTGGTTGGTTGGTACTTTATCTCTCTCTACTTTATTATTCTCCAAGGTTAAGTACATCTGCCCCTCAGACTGTAAAAGGCCAGGGACTATTAGTAATAACTACATATTCTCTGGAAAGCACAGCGTAATATGACGGTACTAAACATAAAAACCAATAATAAGTAGTAAAGCAGAGTACAATGGGGCTACTTCAGTAAGGATAGAAAGTTCCGGTAATCAGCAGAATTTACTATCCTTTGGTTCGCATGCTCGGCGACGCCCAGCATGCTGACCGGCGCCACCCCCCCTTGATGAAGCAGAAATTGTGAGCACCTCGCAATTTCTGCTTTATTGTAAAAATTCTTTATGCCTCCTGCCGGCGCAGCTTAGCTGCGCCCGCAGGAGACCCGGCGCCATCTTACCCATTGCAGCGGCTGCATGTGACATCATGCAGCCACCGCAATCACGCCCTTGACATGCCCCTAAACGGAGTGTTGCCACCCTCCACCCCGCGACCTCCTCTGCCTGATTGAAAGGCAGAGATGGTCGCTTTTTCTGTGACCCCTCTCCCACAGAAAGTGCGGGCGCATGGGTAGGATGGCATGGGTAGGATTCTGGTTGTATCGTAATTTGTGATCTAACCTGAATTAGCCCCATTAGCTCTTCTGTACAATGGTGGTCATTCCGAGTTGATCGCTAGCTGCATTTTTTCGCAGCACAGCGATGAGGCAAAAAAATGGCAGTTCTGCACAAGCGGCGCAATGCGCAC
The DNA here is from genome assembly GCF_028390025.1 of Pseudophryne corroboree. NCBI lineage: Eukaryota > Metazoa > Chordata > Amphibia > Anura > Myobatrachidae > Pseudophryne > Pseudophryne corroboree. The sequence continues at coordinate 358,141,258 of NC_086454.1, read as the reverse complement.
GCGCGATGTACTATTACAATGAACGATGTTGTTTCACACAGGGTCTAGCGATGCATTTCAGTCGCACTGCTGGCCGCAGAGTGATTGACAGAAAGTGGGCGTTTCTGGGTGTCAACTGACCGTTTTCAGGGAGTGTTCAGAAAAATGCAGCCATGCCAGGAAAAACGCAGGCGTGCCAGTAAAAACGCAGGCGTGCCAGGAAAAACGCAGGCGTGGCTGGGCGAACGCAGGGCGTGTTTGTGACGTCAAATCAGGAACTGAATGGTCTGAAGTGATCGCAAGCGCTGAGTAGGTTTTGAGCTACTCTGAAACTGCACAAAAATATTTCGTAGCCGCTCTGCGATCCTTTCGTTCGCACTTCTGCTAAGCTAAAATACACTCCCAGTGGGAGGCGGCATAGCGTTTGCACGGCTGCTAAAAACTTCTAGCGAGCGATCAACTTGGAATGACCACCTATATACATTCAAATATATTTTTACAACTCTTCTAACAAACATTCCAGGTCACACACATTTCTGATGATGCGGTCACGTACCCTGAAACGTTGATGCAATAAATATTACATTTTATCACTTTATGAGAATCTTGTAGTGCCGCCTGCTACTATTGTCTATTGTACTGGCCGAACCACCAGAGGAGGGCACGCAAGTAAGAAACGGGAACTGCAGGATTGCAGGCATAGCACAAGGAGTGCTGGAGTATCTGTATTTTATATATATATATATATAATAAGAATTTACTTACCGATAATTCTATTTCTCGGAGTCCGTAGTGGATGCTGGGGTTCCTGAAAGGACCATGGGGAATAGCGGCTCCGCAGGAGACAGGGCACAAAAGTAAAGCTTTCCGATCAGGTGGTGTGCACTGGCTCCTCCCCCTATGACCCTCCTCCAAGCCAGTTAGGTACTGTGCCCGGACGAGCGTACACAATAAGGGAGGAATTTTGAATCCCGGGTAAGACTCATACCAGCCACACCAATCACACCGTACAACTTGTGATCAAACCCAGTTAACAGTATGATAACAGAGGAGCCTCTGAAAGATGGCTTCCTAAACAATAACCCGAATTAGTTAACAATAACTATGTACAATTATTGCAGATAATCCGCACTTGGGATGGGCGCCCAGCATCCACTACGGACTCCGAGAAATAGAATTATCGGTAAGTAAATTCTTATTTTCTCTATCGTCCTAGTGGATGCTGGGGTTCCTGAAAGGACCATGGGGATTATACCAAAGCTCCCAAACGGGCGGGAGAGTGCGGATGACTCTGCAGCACCGAATGAGAGAACTCCAGGTCCTCCTTAGCCAGAGTATCAAATTTGTAAAATTTTACAAACGTGTTCTCCCCTGACCACGTAGCTGCTCGGCAAAGTTGTAATGCCGAGACCCCTCGGGCAGCCGCCCAAGATGAGCCCACCTTCCTTGTGGAGTGGGCCTTTACAGATTTAGGCTGTGGCAGGCCTGCCACAGAATGTGCAAGTTGGATTGTGCTACAGATCCAACGAGCAATCGTCTGCTTAGACGCAGGAGCACCCATCTTGTTGGGTGCATACAATATAAACAACGAGTCAGATTTTCTGACTCCAGCTGTCCTTGCAATATATGTTTTTAATGCTCTGACAACGTCCAGTAACTTGGAGTCCTCCAAGTCACTTGTAGCCGCAGGCACTACAATAGGCTGGTTCAGATGAAATGCTGACACCACCTTAGGGAGAAAATGCGGACGAGTCCGCAGTTCTGCCCTGTCCGAATGGAAAATCAGATATGGGCTTTTGTAAGATAAAGCTGCCAGTTCTGACACTCTCCTGGCCGAAGCCAGGGCTAGTAACATGGTCACTTTCCATGTGAGATATTTTAAATCCACCTTTTTTAGTGGTTCAAACCAATGAGATTTTAGAAATTCCAAAACCACATTGAGATCCCACGGTGCCACTGGAGGCACCACAGGAGGCTGTATATGCAGCACTCCCTTAACAAAAGTCTGGACTTCAGGAACTGAAGCCAATTCTTTTTGAAAGAAAATCGACAGGGCCGAAATTTGAACCTTAATAGATCCCAATTTGAGACCCATAGACAATCCTGATTGCAGGAAATGTAGGAATCGACCCAGTTGAAATTCCTCCGTCGGAGCACTCCGATCCTCGCACCACGCAACATATCTTCGCCAAATGCGGTGATAGTGTTGCACGGTTACTTCCTTCCTTGCTTTAATCAAAGTAGGAATGACTTCTTCCGGCATGCCTTTTTCCTTTAGGATCCGGCGTTCAACCGCCATGCCGTCAAACGCAGCCGCGGTAAGTCTTGAAACAGACAGGGACCCTGCTGAAGCAAGTCCCTCCTTAGAGGTAGAGGCCACGGATCTTCCGTGATCATCTCTTGAAGTTCCGGGTACCAAGTCCTTCGTGGCCAATCCGGAACCACTAGTATCGTTCTTACGCCTCTTTGCCGTATAATTCTCAATACTTTTGGTATGAGAGGCAGAGGAGGAAACACATACACCGACTGGTACACCCAAGGCGTTACCAGCGCGTCCACAGCTATTGCCTGCGGATCTCTTGACCTGGCGCAATACCTGTCCAGTTTTTTGTTGAGGCGAGACGCCATCATGTCCACCATTGGTCTTTCCCAACGGGTTACCAGCATGTGGAAGACTTCCGGATGAAGTCCCCACTCTCCCGGGTGAAGGTCGTGTCTGCTGAGGAAGTCTGCTTCCCAGTTGTCCACTCCCGGGATGAACACTGCTGACAGTGCTATCACATGATTCTCTGCCCAGCGAAGAATCCTTGCAGCTTCTGCCATTGCACTCCTGCTTCTTGTGCCGCCCTGTCTGTTTACATGGGCGACTGCCGTGATGTTGTCCGACTGGATCAACACCGGTTTTCCTTGAAGCAGAGGTTCTGCCTGGCTTAGAGCATTGTAGATTGCTCTTAGTTCCAGAATGTTTATGTGAAGAGACGTTTCCAGGCTCGTCCACACTCCCTGGAAGTTTCTTCCTTGTGTGACTGCTCCCCAGCCTCTCAGGCTGGCGTCCGTGGTCACCAGGATCCAATCCTGTATGCCGAATCTGCGGCCCTCCAATAGATGAGCACTCTGCAACCACCACAGAAGAGATACCCTTGTCCTTGGAGACAGGGTTATCCGCTGGTGCATCTGAAGATGCGACCCTGACCATTTGTCTAACAGATCCCTCTGGAAAATTCGTGCATGGAATCTGCAGAATGGAATTGCTTCGTAAGAAGCCACCATTTTTCCCAGGACTCTTGTGCATTGATGTACAGACACCTTTCCTGGTTTTAGGAGGTTCCTGACAAGCTCGGACAACTCCTTGGCTTTTTCCTCCGGGAGAAAAACCTTTTTCTGAACCGTGTCCAGAATCATCCCTAGGAACAGCAGACGAGTTGTCGGCATTAACTGGGATTTTGGAATATTCAGAATCCAGCCGTGCTGTTTTAGCACTTCTTGAGACAGTGCTAATCCCCTCTCTAGCTGTTCTCTGGACCTTGCCCTTATTAGGAGATCGTCCAAGTATGGGATAATTAATACGCCTTTTCTTCGAAGAAGAATCATCATCTCGGCCATTACCTTTGTAAAGACCCGAGGTGCCGTGGACAATCCGAACGGCAGCGTCTGAAACTGATAGTGACAGTTTTGTACAACGAACCTGAGGTACCCCTGGTGTGAGGGGTAAATTGGAACGTGGAGGTACGCATCCTTGATGTCCAAGGACACCATAAAGTCCCCTTCTTCCAGGTTCGCTATCACTGCTCTGAGTGACTCCATTTTGAACTTGAACTTCTTTATGTACAGGTTCAAGGACTTCAGATTTAGAATAGGTCTTACCGAGCCGTCCGGCTTCGGTACCACAAATAGAGTGGAATAATACCCCTTTCCCTGTTGTAGAAGAGGTACCTTGACTATCACCTGCTGAGAGTACAGCTTGTGAATGGCTTCCAAAACCGTCTCCCTTTCGGAGGGGGACGTTGGTAAAGCAGACTTCAGGAAACGGCGAGGCGGATCTGTCTCTAGTTCCAACCTGTACCCCTGAGATATTATCTGCAGGATCCAGGGATCTACCTGCGAGTGAGCCCACTGCGCGCTGAAATTCTTGAGACGACCGCCCACCGCCCCCGAGTCCGCTTGAGAAGCCCCAGCGTCATGCTGAGGCTTTTGTAGAAGCGGGGGAGGGCTTCTGTTCCTGGGAAGGAGCTGCCTGTTGGTGTCTCTTCCCCCTTCCTCTGCCTCGTGGCAGATATGAATATCCCTTTGCTCTCTTGTTTTTAAAGGAACGAAAGGGCTGCGGTTGAAAAGTCGGTGTCTTTTTCTGTTGGGGAGTAGCTTGAGGTAAAAAGGTGGATTTCCCGGCTGTAGCCGTGGCCACCAAATCTGATAGACCGACTCCAAATAACTCCTCCCCTTTATACGGCAAAACTTCCATATGCCGTTTTGAGTCCGCATCGCCTGACCACTGTCGCGTCCATAAACTTCTTCTGGCCGAAATGGACATAGCACTTACCCGTGATGCCAGTGTGCAGATATCCCTCTGTGCATCACGCATATAAAGAAATGCATCCTTTATTTGCTCTAAAGACAGTAAAACATTGTCCCTATCCAGGGTATCAATATTTTCAATCAGGGACTCTGACCAAACTACTCCAGCACTGCACATCCAGGCTGACGCTATAGCTGGTCGTAGTATAACACCTGTATGTGTGTATATACTTTTTTGGATATGTTCCATCCTCCTATCTGTTGGATCTTTAAGTGCGGCCGTCTCAGGAGAGGGTAACGCCACTTGTTTAGATAAGCGTGTGAGCGCCTTATCCACCCTAGGAGGTGTTTCCCAGCGCGCCCTAACCTCTGACGGGAAAGGGTATAAAGCTAATAACTTCTTTGAAATTAGCATCTTTTTATCGGGGGCAACCCACGCTTCATCACATACATCATTTAGTTCTTCTGATTCAGGAAAAACTATAGGTAGTTTTTTCACACCCCACATAATACCCTGTTTAGTGGTACCTGTAGTATCAGCTAAATGTAACACCTCCTTCATTGCCAAAATCATATAACGTGTGGCCCTACTGGAAAATACGGTTGATTCGTCACCGTCGCCACTGGAATCAGTGCCTGTGTCTGGGTCTGTGTCGACCGACTGAGGCAAAGGGCGTTTTACAGCCCCTGACGGTGTTTGAGGCGCCTGGACAGGCACTAACTGATTGTCCGGCCGTCTCATGTCGTCAAACGACTGCTTTAGCGTGTTGACACTATCCCGTAATTCCATAAATAAAGGCATCCATTCTGGTGTCGACCCCCTAGGAGGTGACATCCCCATATTTGGCAATTGCTCCGCCTCCACACCAATATCGTCCTCATACATGTCGACACACACGTACCGACACACAGCAGACACACAGGGAATGCTCTTAACGAAGACAGGACCCCACTAGCCCTTTGGGGAGACAGAGGGAGAGTTTGCCAGCACACACCAAAAGCGCTATATATGACAGGGATAGCCTTATAATAAGTGCTCCCTGTATAGCTGCTTTTATAATATAATTTTTGCCACTATTTTGCCCCCCCTCTCTTGTTTTACCCTGTTTCTGTAGTGCAGTGCAGGGGAGAGACCTGGGAGCCGTCCTGACCAGCGGAGCTGTGTAAGGAAAATGGCGCTGTGTGCTGAGGAGATAGGCCCCGCCCCTTTTCCGGCGGGCTCGTCTCCCGCTCTTTAGTGTATTCTGGCAGGGGTTAAATATCTCCATATAGCCCCGGAGGCTATATGTGAGGTATTTTTTAGCCAAATAGGTTTTCATTTGCCTCCCAGGGCGCTCCCCTCCCAGCGCCCTGCACCCTCAGTGACTGCCGTGTGAAGTGTGCTGAGAGGAAAATGGCGCACAGCTGCAGTGCTGTGCGCTACCTTTAGAAGACTGAGGAGTCTTCTGCCGCCGATTCTGGACCTCTTCATGTTTCAGCATCTGCAAGGGGGCCGGCGGCGAGGCTCCGGTGACCATCCAGGCTGTACCTGTGATCGTCCCTCTGGAGCTGATGTCCAGTAGCCAAGAAGCCAATCCATCCTGCACGCAGGTGAGTTCACTTCTTCTCCCCTAAGTCCCTCGTTGCAGTGATCCTGTTGCCAGCAGGACTCACTGTAAAATAAAAAACCTAAGCTAAACTTTCTCTAAGCAGCTCTTTAGGAGAGCCACCTAGATTGCACCCTTCTCGGCCGGGCACAAAAATCTAACTGGCTTGGAGGAGGGTCATAGGGGGAGGAGCCAGTGCACACCACCTGATCGGAAAGCTTTACTTTTGTGCCCTGTCTCCTGCGGAGCCGCTATTCCCCATGGTCCTTTCAGGAACCCCAGCATCCACTAGGACGATAGAGAAATATATATATATATATTTAAATCCATATTTGCAAAGATAGAACTTTTACACAGCGCCGCTGATAGAGGACTGGAACAGTCCTGTGCTGGCGGGTGGTGCTGCAGCCCCCCCCCCCCCCCCCCTCCTCGTGAAGAGCTGGGCTGGAACGCTGATTGATTGCCATAACTACACAAAGAATGATGTGGCTTTAACAAAGCCCTCAGAGAATTATCTCCCCCCAGTACCGGACCTGACTTTGATTTATGGCTGCACAAAGCTCCTGCATGGGACATTCTGTTTCTTCATGTATATATGTCCCGTGGGAGACCCAGTTTTGTTACACTTGTGCGTAACCTTATGTGACAGGTCCCTGATAACCTGTTTCTCTCCAGCCTTTTGTGTGGTTCCACTGAAATCGAGATCACACGCCACAATAAGATTCAATTCTTCTGTAATAACAGTCCCCAATTAAACATTTCATTTTTTTTTCATGTTACTAATTACACGCTGTGCTCAGATAGTTATCAAGGCAACAATCAGACTAATGATCAATCATTTCCTTCAAGTACACAGGATCTGCGGTGTATTTCTGTAGAGGTGACATTACACTGACAGGAGAATTACAGGGACAGAAATATATGGTGGTGCCGCCCGGCTATTAAGTCTGTTCGGTTCCCTCAGTCGGAGAGGGGTCGCAGAATTCATATAAGTGCTGGACCTGATGAACTTTCAAACTCACTGAAGTTAAGATTCAAAGTGATTTTTTAAAAAGATTTTATAGTCTAGGATCAGTCTTGAAGACTATGGGGTCTATGTACTAAAGCCTTGGCGGGAGATAAAGTGCCAACCTCTCATCTCCTAACTGTCATTGTTCAAACACAGCCTGTAACATGACAGGAGCGGATTGGCTGCTACTTTATCTCTCTCCAAGACTTTGCACATGGGGGGGGTAATTCAGACCTGATTGCTAGCGGGCGATTTTTGCACTGCTGCGATCAGATAGTGCAGCCGGGCGGTACAAAAAATATTTGTGCAGTTTCTGAGTAGCTCTGAACTTACTCAGCCGCTGCGTTCACTTCAGCCTGTCCTGGACCGGAATTGACATCAGGAACCCTCCCTGCAAACGCTTGGACACGCCTGCGTTTTTCCAGACACTCCCTGAAAATGGTCAGTTGCCATCCACAAATGCCTTCTTCCTGTCAATCTCCTTGCGATCGCCCGTGCGAATGGATCCGTCGCGCAAACCCATCGCTGAGCGGCGATCTGCTTTGTACCCATGTGACACACCTACGCATTGCGGTGCATACGCAGTTTGGACTTGATCGCCCGCTGTGCAAACACGTAGCCTAGCGATCAGGTCTGAATTGCCCCCATAGACCCCTATATGAATTTGTTGGTTTAAAACCATTAAAGGATTTATGTGACCAAAACTAACTAACTAACTAACTAACTAACTAACTAACTATATATATATATATATATATATATATATATATATGTATATATACATATACAGTATATATATATTCCAAAGAGTCGCCACTCTCCAGTTTCATGTGTGCAACATGTTTAATTCAATAAACAAGGTTTACTTCATCATACAGGCTACATGGTAAATGCAATGTATCAGTCATACAATACTGTACAAGATCTTTTTTAAGCATACTATCATACCAAGCCGAGTTCAAGTGTAGAGTAGCAGTCTCAGGTAGTCAAAACCTACCTGTACCACAAGTGCCCCTTAAATGCCTATTACATGCACTGAGCGTGTATCTCCCAATGTGCGTTCCACCACCTGGATGAGCGTCACGCTTTCAGTTCCCTAGTGTAAACAGACAAGGAATCTCAAGCATTACACTATCACATCACTTCCCACTTGTGTTCCACAAGTAGACGCTTTCATTAAAAAAAACTCCCACATCTTAAGGCTACAGAAGTCAGTTGTCTAATAGCACCACTAACAACTATGGAGGTCATTCCGAGTTGGTCGCTCGCAAGCGGATTTTAGCAGATTTGCTCATGCTAAGCCGCCGCCTACTGGGAGTGAATCTTAGCATCTTAAAATTGCGAACGATGTATTCGCAATATTGCGATTACACACCTCGTAGCAGTTTCTGAGTAGCTCCAGACTTACTCGGCATCTGCGATCATTTCACTGCTTGTCGTTCCTGGTTTGACGTCACAAACACACCCAGCGTTCGCCCAGACACTCCCCCGTTTCTCCGGCCACTCCTGCGTTTTTTCCGGAAACGGTAGCGTTTTTTCCCACACGCCCATAAAACGGCCTGTTTCCGCACAGTAACACCCATTTCCTGTCAATCACATTACGATCACCAGAACGATGAAAATGCCATGAGTAAAATTCCTAAGTGCATAGCAAATTTACTTGGCGCAGTCGCAGTGCGGACATTGCGCATGCGCATTAAGCGGAAAATCGCTGCAATGCGAAGATTTTTACCGAGCGAACAACTCGGAATGACCTCCCATATTAGAAGAATATACAAATGTATTATGTGCAATAAGAAATATTGCATTAAGACACTCAAGGGGAATCGGGCAGTTCAAAATGTAAACACATCTATGAAAAAACATGTAATATATACTGTAAACTACAAATGCCACTTTCTCAATTTTTAACTTATTTTTTTTTTTACATTTTCCACATTTTTTATAAAATAATTATTAAAAAAAGCATGCAGGTTTGGTAGAGCAAAAAGTAGGTAACGATATATTTAAACAGGAAATTTTTCAGTGTATTTTATTCATATATGTGGTGAGATGGCATCCAATTTGTAAATCCACTCCGACGCACGCTTATGTAGAGCAAAGATAAGCAAAGATATATCTTGATTTTCTGTAGGGCAAGATCACAATCGCCTCCTCTTACTAGTCGGGGTCTCCAATCAGTAGGTCTGCATAGCAGCTTCGAAATCTGATGCACATATTTCAACCAATATTTTGCCAGCGGTGTATCGGATGTACCAGATTCAATTGCCAATCTGATTTCGCTATGGTGATTCGCCATCTTGTCTCTGAATTTGCGCATGTTCAATTCCATATAGGTCAGCCCACATGGATAAGTTATTAAATAAGTTACAAAATCCATCTGGCAGTGTAGCAGATACTTGATCTGTATTGCAATCCCACTATGCAGGTGGGGAAAAGTAGGGCCGAATTAAGGGAGGGGCGACAGGGGCGGCTCAGCTGTTTAGTAACTGCTCCTCTGGGGACAACAGAACTGGCCACTGTGAGTGGTGTGACGTTCTGGTAGTCCAACCTTCAGGTGACCATGTCACACTACTGCATGTATTACTTGTAAATATAAATGTTGTAGAGCTTATAGTCAACGAAGAGGATGCTTCATTCATTTTTATCTGTTTTGTTTGGAGCAGGATTGGTCAGGACAAGTAGTTCCTAGGGCAAAGGGTCGAGGAGGCTGCACCATTACTACTACGTGGCACCAATTTTTGGCTTGCAGAATGCCTGGATTAGCACCCTGCAGATCTGCCAGGAAGTCGTCCCACATATCCTTAGGATGCACCAGGTGCTCTTCTCCCTGGTCATGATGGAAACCCAACCCCCTCTCCCTGGCATTCTAGAATCATATGCGCCAGCACAGGGTGCATTAACACCTGGCTATGGCCAGGGTACTTTTAGGTCGGTGTGGCCGGTCACAGGAGACATGGCCCTGCACCCTTAGAAAAAAAAAGCAAAAAATAAATAAATAATAATAATAATAGTACTTTAAGCACCAACCCTGGCCGTACTACAGCCCAGCTCACCTGTAGCATGCACTGGGGTGAGGAGAAGAGCAGCAGCAGTTGCTGCCGGGTAAGGCGGGAGGGGGGGGGGGGGGGGGCTTCAGCCTATGCTGGGCCCGGGTTAATAGTACCTGATACCCCCCTCAGCACCACTGGCTATGGCTGTGAAGAGAAACTATAAGAGGTATCACACACATTTACGGTCAAAGTCTGCCAGAGGAAAATGCTGAATTCTGCAGCCATAAGTGTAATGAGCGGAACATTAATCAGCACAGTTTATCCGATCCTTACTACGATATTTGACACTAGCACTTTAAGAGATTTCAGCGAAATGATGCGATATTATCGTTATTTCAGTAATTATCCTCTGTTCTGATTCTCCCCAATCCCCTTATTATAGAAGCTCCTTCCAGTTACACGGATTCTGCAGGAACTGTCCTTGGTGCTGAATGAGATTGTCTCTGCTGCAAGTGGAATAATATCCACATTTGCAGATTCATTTTACAGCCCTTTGCTGGTGCAAATGGGATTTCATTAGGATGCCCTCTGGCTCTGGACAACTTACAATTATTTTTCATGAACTTACATGAAGGCAGGTAGGGTATTTATGGAAACACAAAGTCCCAGAATCCCTAGAGTGAAAGTCAATCTCATTTAGTGCAGGCCACGTAGTTTAAAATGCATTAGATCTATATTTTCCTGTATATCAGAGTTTTATTTTATTATGACCTAATGGACCTAAACACTGATACACTGAAATTTGGCTCCTATTATTCTGTCAGATATTTTCATTACCTTGTGTGAAATTTCTCTTGGGAATAAACATTTTCTCTTTAGAGTAAAAACTTCTATCAGTGTAATGGTCTTCAGGAAAATGGTTACTACAGGAGAATATTGGAGACATTTTGATTTAAACACCTGTCACCTGACTGCATTAAAGGGACGGCCATTGGAATTTTCACCATCCATGGTTACCATCAATGGTAATATTGTAAGTGTCCATCGATGGCAGCCTACTATGCAATGGATTACCATTGATGCTTTCAGCAACCAATGGTCATCCCTTGCCTTTGACAGACTAGCCAAATCATAACCTGCGGGTGGGGCTTCACAGGTGTCAGGGGGTGGAGCTATGCTCCGTGTCTGGCGCATTCGGGGGGGGGGAAATAAAAATTTTTGTTATGGTGTGTTAACCATCTGGTTCTCCCCCATTGATGGCAAAAGAATTCTACATCGGTCATAAACCATCACAGATTATAAATCATCGATGGTTAATGGTCATGCCTACTGTGCATTGTCTCTTGTAATTATAGTTGTATCTTTAATTCACCCATGTGTACTAGATTCTTACTGTGTAACCTATCCATGACAGTAGAGTGTTAGATTGCAGGTACTCTAGTTCACAGTTATAACTTTACATTTGACTATCTCTGCATGATGTGCTTCGCGCCCACTATATGTTTGGAAAGGTTATTTAACTCTTTAGTCATGACTTCACTGCAGGATTCAAACACAAGTGCAGGAAGATATAGGCACAGCAGGGAAGATGTACAGTATCAAACCTTATGAAGTTGCTACTATCATCCAATCAGCTTCTTGCTATCATTTGTCAAGTACATTCTATAAAATGAAAGCCAGAAGCAGACATTGGCAACGTCACCTGTCCACTTTTAAAGGTTTGATACATCTCCCCAATTATGTATGAAATCCACATATTTGATGGTTCTATTGAACCTACAGAAGGATACCGCCATCATTTTGGTACTATATGGGATTCACTGCAATTTAAAAAAAAAACGCAGACCTGCAGCTTCCCCTTTAAGCAATGCAGCGGCATCACATTGGTGGCACTTAAAGGGAAGCGGCAGATCTGCTTTTCCAGGGGAGGGGAGCTGCTGCCAGGAGGTAAGATAACCGCTGGGGAGTGAGGTGTGAAGGACTAAAGACAGAGAAAATGAGTCGGGGGAGGGAATACGACCAGAAAGTTGGTGGAGGGAAATGTAGAAGAGGGGAACAGGCGGATAAAAAATTTAATTAAACACCCCCCTGTTACTGCCTCCTTATTTAGTCCCACCAGAGAGACTGTAAGAGGAAGGACTCGTCTTTCTGTATTCCATTACCTTATTTTCTATAGTAAAAATATTTGTCTTCTATAAATGCGTCTTCTGCTAGAAAATTCCCTTGAGCGCCGGAGAAACCCTCTCTTTCTGTACCCGATCTTTGGGTGGTCTATTGAGAGACCCTTATTCTCCTTAGGCACAGTCTGTAATTATTATAACTAGAGATGTCCACTGACCCCTGTGTTTTGGTTGTAATCCATCATCATCATCGGTTTTGGTTTTGGCTAAACCATCAATTTAAAAAATGCATAATAATTGATAAAAACTGATTTAAAAAATGATAAGAACAGCTAAAATCATGTCATTTTTGCAATCCAAAACTCAAACTTCGGAAAAAATCTGAATTTTAAACCGCAGGAGATCAAAATCGGGACACAGTTGAGATCGGGTCTCCTTGGGAGAGCCGAACTGGGATTTAGTTCAGATCCACAAAATTCGGGTGGATTCGGATTTCTGGAGAACGGGAGCGCACATTCTAATTGTAACCCTATTACCATAGTATGTGTATCATTGCTCCGCACTGTGATAGTAGGTGGACATACACAAGTGCTCCTCACAGTGACTGTAAGAGTAAGTCCACAGTTATTACATCACTCTCTTCATTCCATGTTCTGTAGTGCTCCATACAGTGAGGGAAGGAGGAGGTACACAGTTATTACTATGCCTCATTGTGACATTTGCAGGAAGTACTCAATTATTTCATTACCCCCCTTGCTTAGTAGTGCTCCTGACAGTGGTGGTCATTCTGAGTTGATCGCTAGCTGCATTCGTTTGCTGTGCAGCGATGAGGCAAAAAAATGGCACTTCTGCGCATGCGTATGTGGCGCAATGCGCACACACAACGTACTATTACAACAAACAATGTCGTTTCACACAGGGTCTAGCGAAGCTTTTCAGTCGCACTGACGGCCGCAGGGTGATTGACATGAAGAGGGCGTTTCTGGGTGTCAACTGACCATTTTCAGGGAGTGTTCGAAAAAACGCAGGCGTGGCTGGGCGAACGCAGGGCGTGTTCGTGACATCAAAACAGGAACTGAACAGTCTGAAGTGATCGCAAGCGCTGAGTAGGTATTGAGCTGCTCTGAAACTGCACAAAAAAACTTTGCCGCCGCTCTGCGATCCTTTCGTTCGCACTTCTGCTAAGCTAAAATACACTCCCAGTGGGAGGCGGCATAGCGTTTGCACGGCTGCTAAAAACTGCTAGCGAGCGATCAACTTGGAATGACCCCCAGTGTCTGTAGGAGGAGGTAACAGTTCTTACATCACTCTCTTCATTCCTTGTTCCGTAGTGCTCTTCACAGTGCCTGTAGGTCGAGTTACTAAGTTATTACTGTACATTACCAACTTCAGTCCTAGGGGGTCATTCAGATCTGATCACAGCTGTGCGTTTTTGCACAGCGGGCAATCAGGTACTAACTACGCATGCGTATGCACCACATGTCAGACAACAACAAAGGGCATCGCTGGTCAGCGACAGGATGGTGCGAAAAATCCGTTCGCACAGGCGATTGCAAGGTGATTGACACGAGGAAGCCGTTTGTGGGTGATAAGTGACCATTTACTGGGAGTGTGTGGAAAAACGCAGGCATTCCCAATTGTTTTCAGGGAGGGTGTGTGACGTCAGCTCCGGCCCCGATCAGCCTGATTCTATCGCATTGTAGGATTAAGTCCTGGGCTGCGCACACACTGCACAAAGTGAATTTTAGCAGCTCGGCATACACATAGCATTACACACTTGCACGGCGAATTTACACTCCCCCTGGAGGCGGAGACTATCCGAATGCAGGACAGCGAGAATCTCAGCCCAGCGTTCAGATCTGAATGACCTCCCTTGTCCTGTAGTGCTCCTCTCAGTGATTTTAGGAGGAGTCTTTCCGCTATGACATTGCACTCCTCATGCTTTGCTCAAAAGTTCATATTTTTTTTGGGATAACAAACTTCTGAGTAACATATCAAAATTTCCCATTATTTATCGCAACTTGCTATGTAGACATTGAACACATTTTGCCTTATTCAGTGAAACATCTAAAGGTTGTCTTCTGGATGCCTCACATTAATGCATTTGTCATAACTGTAGTTACGATGCTTGCTTTGATGAGATTGTCTCCATGGTGTTGACAGTCCAGTATCTGATGAAGTTCAAGACATCAACTAAAAATTTTACACAATTAAAATTAATTCCAATTAAAAGCATTTGCGGTTGACAATGATGTCTCTGTTGTCAGGACGCATCAGCACACCAAGTTGGAAGTGACTGGTCCTTTGTGGGGGTTTAAACAAATCACACATCTATCTAATGCTTTGGGAGAGATATGGATTATTCACATAATATATAACCAGTGACACACTAGAACATTGCTTGTTTGGATTGTCACAAGGCATTTTGACTGCTGTCATATTCTACAACATTTCCGCTGCTAGATGCCGTCTTTTATATTAACTACAAAGAAAAAAGCCTCTTCTTATGTGTTTGTGTTTTGACTTCACAAAGAAGGATTATGGGAAAGCCAAATGAAAGTCCATACGTTTTCCTCCTGACCAATTCTCAGTTTGAATAGAAATATATTTGATCACGTTGACCTTATTTTAGTGATGTTAAGCTGCTTTAACATCCAACATTACAGTAGATGTCTTAGGAGACGTTTTGCCTTGTGAAGAAATCCAAGTTGACTGCCAAATGCATAATGGATTGGGTAGAAAGCCGCGAGCCTAGTTGAGTCAGTTTCCGGACAGCCATTAAACCGACCAGGGAAGGTATTGATGAGTCCCTTATTTCACATAAAACAAATAGGATCAATTAAAGGTCATTTACGAAATTGCACATCACGGGGACACCCACACAGCTTTGCCAGTTGCACAAATGTGCCTCTCTTCCTAATGTATTCATAGGTTCTCCCCATGTATCTGTTTTTGTCAGTCCCTCCTGAAAATCAATGTGTTTGTGTATTTTTTCAGGATTGCGGGTCTGACCAGCAATACACAAGCCAGAAAGAGTGAATAAGTCTTCCCAAAGTCCTACAATTTAGGAAAACCCATCTCATACATTTAAATCTTCCCACCCCATCCCCCCTAAAATGCATGGTTCACTCTAATTGATACCTTAAATGAATACAAAGTCGGGATATGGGGACCTTTGTTGCATACAATGGGCCTCATTCAGGTTGGATTGCAGTGTGCAATCCAACCGCAAAAAATACGAACAAGATGCAGGCGAATGTGCAGCATCCATCCTGCCCACGGGGGCCGCAGAAAATGCGATCGACTCTGCCTGTCAGTCAGACAGAGGCAATTGCGGGGCGGAAGGGGGGTGGCAATGCTCCGTTTCCAGGACAGAGGCGGTGATGGGGAAATGGTGGGCGTAACGGGGTGTGATCATGGTGGCTGAGTGACATCGCACGCAGCCGCCGCGATTGGAAACATGGCGGCAAACCTCCTGCAGGTGCAGAGAAGCTGCGCCGGCAGGAGGCAACCTTTATTTCTGCTAACAAGCAGAAATTGCGATCGCAATTTCTGTTTGTTGAAGTGGGGGAGGCGGCGGTCAGCGTGCTAACAAAAGGATAACAAATTATGCTAATTAGCATAATTTGCAATCCTTACTGAATTAGGCCCAATGTTTTCACTTTATTCACTTTTTTGTGTTTATATGCTGTTATTCCATTGGTTAAGATGCACTTTCCAAAAAGAAAAAAAAAATGCAACAGAATAGTATAATATTTAATGCCACTTAGAGTACGTCCAATTGTCATCCAATCCAGCCTCCGACCAACCAGCTCCCTCGTTCACACGACCTCTGATGTCATCCAGCCTTCCAGTCGTGTGTACCCAGAATTGGAGGATATTTCCTTAGCAAACATCTGGGTCTCTGACTGTATTAAGGGTCTAATTCATTTTTGTACGGAAACGCATCTGCAGTTGTGGTTTTTAATGCTTCGGAACGGCTAATCTTTGCAACTCAAGCTGCCGCCCAGAAACGATGATAGACGCACACCGGAGCAATCGCAACTCATTCATAACTGCGTTCACATTAGCAGCCTATAGCTAAAAATGAAGAACATCTACTGCAAGGCTAGCCATATGGCTACGCAGACTGGTCACAACTGAAGCAACGCAGCAGCCACGTTTTTGTACGTACATGCCGAGCCGTAACTCCGCGTGTGCCAACTGTGCGCTTCCCACAGCGCATAGGCACTGTAGGCGCAACCAGCACACTCTCTCTCACTCCTGCGCCGCCACGTACCGCATCAAGGGGGTCATTCCGAGTTGTTCGCTCGCAAGCTGATTTTAGCAGCTTTGCACACGCTAAGCCGCCGCCTACTGGGAGTGAATCTTAGCTTATCAAAATTGCGAACGAAAGATTCGCAATATTGCGAAAAGACTTCTCTGTGCAGTTTCTGAGTAGCTCGAGACTTACTCTGCCAGTGCGATCAGTTCAGTGCTTGTCGTTCCTGGTTTGACGTCACAAACACACCCAGCGTTCGTCCAGACACTCCTCCGTTTCTCCAGCCACTCCCGCGTTTTTCCTAGAAACGGTAGCGTTTTTTCGCACACACCCATAAAACGGCCAGTTTCCGCCCAGAAACACCCACTTCCTGTCAATCACATTACGATCACCAGAACGAAGAAAAAACCTTGTAATGCCGTGAGTAAAATACCTAACTGCATAGCACATTTACTTGGCGCAGTCGCACTGCGGACATTGCGCATGCGCATTAGCGACTAATCGCTCCGTTGCGACAAAAAAATAATGAGCGAACAACTCGGAATGACCCCCCAAGTGCAAAACGGCCATGGCGACCGGCACCCAGGATTGCTTTAATCTGTCTGCCGCCCACCCTCTCGCCCGCAGCCTGCCTTTCCCAATGTAAAAGCTCTGCTGTTGTAACATGTAGAGCTCCGGAGCTCTGCCTTGCACTCATCGGCAGCGTCAGCGGTGCACGTGTGACTAAGAGCCAGAGTCCAGCCAGCGCAGGAGTGCACAGTGGCAGCGTGGGGTGAGTCACAGAGGCGGGGGGTGGTTACAACTGGCTGCGGGAAGTTGGGAACACACACTTGGCTCAGCTGCTCCACACTGGTGTCCCTCACTGTTCCCTACACCCACTCCCTCTGCTTCCATCACTCACCCTCACTGCTCCCTACACTCACCCTCAGTGATCCCTACACCCACTCTCTCTGATCCCCTAACTCACCCTCACTGTTCCCTACATTCACCCTCGTTGATCCCTACACCCACTCTCTCTGCTCCCCTCACTCACCCACCCTCACTGCTCCCTACACTCACCCTTGGTGATCTCTACACCCACTCTCTCTGCTCCCCTCACACCCACCCTACCTGCTCCCTACGCTCACCCTTGGTGATCTTTACACCCACTCTCTCTGCTTCAGTCACTCACCCACCCTATTTGATCCCTACACCTACTCTCTGCTCCTCTCACTCACCCATTCTCACTGACCCTACACCCACTCTCTCTGCTTCCCTCACTCATTGATGCCTACACCCTTCCTCACTGCTCCCTACACTCACCCACCATCCCTGCTACCTACACCCACACTCACTGTTCTCTGCACTCAACCTTACTCACTGCTCTTTACAACGACCAGGGCTGTAACTAGGTGTGTGCATTTGCCCTGTGGGCGTACCATTTACAGACACCCCGACTGGCCGTCTATTCCCTCATGTGGTCCGCTTACAGACGCTCCTCCCGCTCCCCTGTATGCTCTGTCTGCAGAAGAGCATCCGCCGTCTAGCACCCTCAGCCCCAAGCTCTCACTCTCAGGGCGGGAGCAGCAGCTGAGTGACGGTTGGCTGTAGCAATCCCACGCTCTCCCTTTCTCCCATTACATGACGGACAGATGGAAGGGGACAGCTGATACCTCAGGATGCCTCTCCCTAGTATGCTCCACCCCCTCCGTCTCCTGCAGTTTCTGGGGAGGGACTGGAGTACAGGAGCCGTTCCTCAGCAGAAGAAAGTAAGTAGCAGCTTAGCTGTCAACCGCATTATACAGCATGACCCAAATGCCCATTGTACAGACGCAGATAGAAGTCATGAATTTCTTTTGAGCATTTGTTGAACATCAAACTTAGTGTGAGACCATGCTCTACCTGGCATAATGTGTAAAAGGGGCTCTACCTGGCGTAATGTGTAAAAGGGGCTCTACCTGGAGTAATGTGTAAAAGGGGCTCTACCTGGAGTAATGTGTAAAAGGGGCTCTACCTGGCGTAATGTGTAAAAGGGGCTCTACCTGGAGTAATGTGTAAAAGGGGCTCTACCTGGAGTAATGTGTAAAAGGGGCTCTACCTGGCGTAATGTGTAAAAGGGGCTCTACCTGGAGTAATGTGTAAAAGGGGCTCTACCTGGAGTAATGTGTAAAAGGGGCTCTACCTGGCGTAATGTGTAAAAGGGGCTCTACCTGGCGTAATGTGTAAAAGGGGCTCTACCTGGAGTAATGTGTAAAAGGGGCTCTACCTGGTGTAATGTGTGTAAGTGGCGCTACTGTGAAGTGTAATTTGAATAATGGAGACTACTGTGCAGCGTCATATGAATTGGTATTATTTTGTGGCCACACCCCTTCCCTATGATGCCACGCCCTTATATGTTTGGCCCAGTTTTGAATATTGGAGGGGGGGGGGGCTCAGATGCAGTTTCTTGCACACATGTTTCTTGCTAATATGTCTAGTTACGGCAGTACGTACATGGTCAGAGCTGATGGCAGATACAGCCTCCGAAAATGGTTATAACAAGTCTACATTTTTGCAACCACTCCCTATTAACACTTCCTGTCAATCACTTTCCCATGAAATCCTCACTGGAAGCAGGATCGTAGCGGCACCTCGACATATGTGCGGTCCGATCGCAGCACATGCGCAGTCTGACAATGATCGCTCATCAGCCGCAAATATTCTTAATAATTTCAAAATAATTGATTTCATATTTTTATACTTTCACATGTTACTTATTGGGCTTTCGGCTCCACTGCAGTTGTGTGAACCATCCCGGCCAGCTCACATATGTGTATATACCTTGTGACTGATCCATTTACCCTTAGCGCTGCCGGTCAGGATCGCCATTTGCGCAATGTGACAGAAACCATGGTTTTCTATGATGCTGATCTGCTGATCCGCATTCTGCAGTAAAAGCTGCTTCTTGCATGAGATACAATCCTCTTTCTTTCTTCAATATGATCTCGATATATATCTCGTACTGCAGTAGATTATCCCAGTTGTCTAAGTAACTGCAAATAGCTTTTGAAAATGTGTTTGCGCTTTACAATTACTTCCAAAGACTTTTCCTCAGATTTGTTTAATTGCAGATTACATTTGTTCATCTGCTGTAGGTCTCTGCAGTTGTCTTTAAGTACAAGCTTTATTAATGCAGTGTGTGATGTTTAGGTAAAGAAATTTCTATATTTGGGAGAGGTGTGGTATGATACGTCAGCATTCATCATCTAGACACTGATGAAATCAGTGGCGTAATTACTGCCCCCGCAGCCCTCGCGGTGGTTTGGGGGCGAGAGGCTGCGGGGGCGCCACTGATTTAGAGCAGATTGACATGCGGACTAGCGTCCGCATGTCAATCTGTTGTCACTAACCCTCCCTGCTGTAAGGAGGGACATGGAGGGCACAGTGCGCGCCTCTCCCGTGTCCCTCCTGCATCTCCGTCGGGTCTAATAAAGGAAGTGCCGTTCGTGAGCTCTGATTGGCTCACGAACCGGCACTTCCTTTAACAGACCCGCCGGAGACCCAGGAGGGACACAGGAGAGGTGCGCGATGTGCCCTCCGTGTCCCTCCATCACAGCAGCGGGGGAGGGCACTGAGGGGGCATATATGGCACTGGGGGGGGTGTGTATGTGTACCTGGCACATGGGGGAAGGGGAGGCTATATTTGGCGGGATCCGGTCTGAAGCTCGACAGTCACTAGGTCGACATGGATGGAAGGTCGACAGGGTTTCTAGGTCGACATGTGCTAGGTCAACAGGTCTAAAGGTCGACATGAGTTTTTTAAAAAAAACTTTCTTTTTATGAATTTTTTCATACTTAACGATCCACGTGGACTATGATTGGAACGGTAAAGTGTGCCGAGCGAAGCGGTAGCGGAGCGAAGGCACCAAGCCCGAAGCATGGCGAGTGAAGCGAGCCATGCGAGGGGACACGGTGCACTAATTTGGGATCCCGGTCACTCTACGAAGAAAACGACACAAAAAAACACACCTCATGTCGACCTTTAGAGCTGTCGACCTAGCACATGTCGACCTAGAAACCCTGTCGACCTTCCATCCATGTCGACCTAGTGACTGTCGACCTATAGTGGTCGACCTAAACATTGTCGACCTAGATACTGTCGATTTGATGAACCACACCCATATTTGGCACTGTGGGGGAATATCTGGCACTGGGGGAATATGTGGCACTGGGGGGGGGGGTATGTGTACCTGGCACATGGGAAGGGGGCTATATTTGGCTCTGGGGGCATGTGTGTACCTGGCACCGTGGGGGAATATCTGGCACTGGGGACATATGTGGCACTGGGAGCACAGCCCTAGCAACAAGCACTACCCCCTAGCAACGAGCATGACACCCAGTGCATGAAACCCCTGGCAACGAGCATGACACCCAGTGCATGAAACACCTGGCAACGAGCATGACACCCTGAGCATGAAAACCCCTGGCACCGTGCATGGAACCAAGAGCATGAAACCCCTGGCAACGAGCAGGTAATTTAAAAATAATTAGAAGCCTTACTATAGGACTTAATGTGTAATGGGCATTACGGTGTGTGGCATAATGTATCACGGACATTGCGGTGTGTGTCATAATGTGTCACAGGCATTACGGTGTGTGGCATACTATATCACGGGCATTATGGTATGTGGTATAATGTCTCAGGGGCATTGCAGTGTGGCATAGGGTATAACGGGCATTGTGATATGTGGTATAATGTCTCAGGGTCATTGCAGTGTGTGGCATAATGTATCACGGACATTGCGGTGTGTGTCATAATGTGTCAGGCATTACGGTGTGTTGTATACTATATCACGGGCATTATGGTATGTGGTATAATGTCTCAGGGGCATTGCAGTGTGGCATAGGGTATAACGGGCATTGTGATATGTGGTATAATGTCTCAGGGTCATTGCAGTGTGTGGCATAATGTATCACGGGCATTGTGATATGTGGTATAATGTCTCAGGGTCATTGCAGTGTGTGGCATAATGTATCACGGACATTGCGGTGTGTGTCATAATGTGTCAGGCATTACGGTGTGTTGTATACTATATCACGGGCATTGTGGTATGTGGTATAATGTCTCAGGGTCATTGCAGTGTGGCATAATGTATAACGGGCATTGCGGTGTGTGGCATAGGGTATAACGGGCATTGCGGTATGTGTCAGGCATTGCTGTCTGTTGTATACTATATCACGGGCATTGTGGTATGTGGTATAATGTATCAGGGTCATTGCAGTGTGGCATAATGTATAACGGGCATTGCGGTGTGTGGCATAGGGTATAACGGGCATTGCGGTATGTGTCAGGCATTGCTGTCTGTTGTATACTATATCACGGGCATTGTGGTATGTGGTATAATGTATCAGGGGCATTGCAGTGTGTAGCATTATGTATAACGGGCATTGCGATTCCTGTCATAATGTGTCACAGGCATTACGGTGTGTGGCACAATGTGGCACAAAATTATTTTTCTTTCCTGTGGTTGCTAACGTCTGGGCGTGCAGGTTGTAAAACTGGGGTATAAGGAAGTCTTTTTCTGCAATGACACGACCCTTTATGCAAAGCCACGCCCATTCCAACGAAGCCACACCCCCTTTTTGCGGCACGGACATTTTTGTACCTTTAATAGTGCCAATTATGGGTTATGGGTTATAGGGGGTGGGGGGGGGGAGTGGGGCGCCGAAGAATTTTTTGGCTTTTTGGCTTGGGGGAGAAAAATTTCTAGTTACGCCACTGGATGAAATATTGACAAGTTAGAATGTCGCTGTATTGTCCTTGGTGCCTGGCAACAGAAATCTTGGGCTCCTGTACACTCATATTTATGGGGTCCCCTATTGTTCCGATGTAGGTACAGGCTGGTTGGCTATTGTCTTGTTCCCCTATCTCTCTCTAGCCTCACTCCTTACCTGTATCACTACAGCCTCATCCTCACCTGTGTCTCTCAGCCCCAACCCCCCTTTGGGTGACATTTTCTTAGCAGTGATAAGAGCGGAGAAGTGAGTCAGCGGAGAAGTTGCCCATAGCAACCAATCAGCACTGAAGTAACATCGAGAATTTGCATGCTATAAAATGATACAGAGCTGCGGATTGGTTGATGGGGCAACTTCTCCACTGGCTCACTTCTCCGCTCTTATCACTGCTTAGTAAATGTTCCCCTTTGTCTCTAAACCTCCCTATTCCCTTGTGTCTCTCAGCCTGTGGCTCAGTTAGCCCTGAATTTGCAATTCTTTGATTCGCAAGCTGGGGTCCGCCCATTGCAGGACAAGGCCACCCATTACGCTAACTGCCACCCCCTACTGCGATCATGCACTAATTGCGATCACTCCGCAATTAGTGCATGATCACAGAAATTAGGGAAGCCTCCTGCCGGCGCAGCCTGGCTGTGACGGCAGGAGGCCCACCGCCATATTTTTGATCGGAGCGACTGCGTGTGATGTTATGCAGCCACCTCGACAACGCCGCCATGTCCCCGTTCGGAAGCTGCAGCCCCCGCAATACACCATCTCCGTCTTGCCCAGGATGTGCACTGCTCACGCACCTGCCGTCGAACGCAGAAATTCCGGTTGTATCGCGA
Source organism: Pseudophryne corroboree (assembly GCF_028390025.1). Taxonomy (NCBI): domain Eukaryota; kingdom Metazoa; phylum Chordata; class Amphibia; order Anura; family Myobatrachidae; genus Pseudophryne; species Pseudophryne corroboree. The sequence goes on along the minus strand of NC_086454.1, from coordinate 358,118,220 downwards.
TTTGCGATCTAACCTGAATTAGGCTCTTAGATGTATGTGCAGTTGAAAAACATTGCAAATTTATGGGAACATTTGCATTGCAAACGAATCACACCCTTAATGAGTTTTCCAAACACGAATTAGAACTCTATAAATTGTTCTTAGATTGCCTGTGGTGTATAGACGCAATGAGTGTTTTCTGTCTCCTGAAATTTTTAGAACCTTCGCTAGAATCTGAACGGTTTCTGCGTCGAGAGCCACATGGGGCCCGGTAATGTAACGGAGGCATGGCCGAAATAGGCCCCCGTAAAGAATAATTTACTAAATAATGAATTGCCGGGCGCTGCAGTTTATTTGAGAAGGATGGGGGGGGGGGGCAGGTAGGACGCGCGAAAGGGCACCTGCTTTCTACCTTGCTTGCTCTTAAGTGGGTCCCTCCTCCTTGGCTGGCGGCAGTGCCATCTTCCCACTGACATCTGTGAAGATGGCGCTGTGCTCTAGAGAGTCTTTTCTTTAAATGTGCAGCGGCCATCTTCCCAGAGTTGTCACTTGGAAAATGGCGTCGCCCAGCACCAGCCAGCAGTAAATAGATTGGGGGAAGGGGGAGTCGGACCCAGCCCCTCCATTAGCCTAACCCTAACCATCCCCTTTCCCACGGCCTGGCCCTTGTACTTACCTCATCAAGTTGTTGCCATGTTCATACAGTACGTCAGGATCCCACCATCTACATTCTGACGGTTGGATTTGTGACTGTCCAGATGCCAAAAACGGCCCTCATTCTGAGTTGTTTGCTCGCTAGCTGTTTTTAGCAGCATTGCGCACGCAAGGCCACGCCCTCTGGGAGTGTATCTTAGCTTAGCAGAAGTGCGAACGAAAGATTAGCAGAATTGCTACTAAATATTTTCTTGCAGTTTCTGAGTAGCTCTGGACCTACTCCTAGATTGCGAGCAGCTCGGTCCGTTTAGTTCCTAGTTTGACGTCACAAACACGCCCTGTGTTCGGTCAGCCACTCCCCTGTTTCTCCAGACACTCCCGCGTTTTTCCATGACACGCATGCGTTTTTTAGCACACTCCCGGAACACGCTCAGTTACCACCCAGAAACGCCCCTTTCCTGTCAATCATTCACAATCAGCAGTGCGACTGAAAAGTGCCGCACGAACAACAGCAAAACTGCTAAGTTTTAAGTTAAATAACTAAGCGCATGCCCGCTGCGTGCCTTGCGCATGCGCATTTAGCAACAAATTGCAGGATAGGGAAAATTGGCAACGAGCGAACAACTCGGAATGACCACCTACAGTACATCCCATGTGCACAATGTACTGTTTACTGAATAAGCCCTAACAAGTCTGTGATGTACTGTGGATTACTATACCACCCCAAGAAAAAAAAAAAAAAGAAAAACACTAAGTGGCTTTTCTACGGCCATCCTTGGAACGCAGATTAGGAAAATCCTGCTCAAAGCTGACGACAGCCTGCAGAATATTGAAATAATAATAATTAGCATATGGCCTTTGCATTTCAACATTTGCTAATAACTGTCTCAGGGCTTTTTCACATTAAATAATTTTTATTTTATTACAGTAAGTGGCAAGAAGTCAAAATCCAATTTTACCTATTTAGTAAATTAATACACTTCTCGTGTGTCATTTATCAAGTCGCTGAGATTAAATTCACTTACGCACCGATGTAGCATTGACAAATGCAAAGCACCTCGGCTATATCAAAGTGTCTGCAATACCGTCCTCTCTACATTAGAATATTTCTTCACGTAATGTATTTCCTTCTCTATACTCGAGACGCTTACAAGTAGGGAGTATAAGAATGATGGCTCGCCCAAGTGCCATTAATACTAATCAATTTTGCACAAAACTATTTACCTCATTTTATTTCTGAAGCCAATAGAACAGATTGCACATCAGTAACATTTTAGGATATCAATTATTTTTTATTTTATTTTTTATTGTTAACCTCTCATGGACCAAAAGACATTCTGCCTTAAAATCAAATTGAAAAAGCTACTTACATAACTCTGCACTCTTATATATGACAGAACAAAATGTAAGTTGCTCAAATCAATTAGGAAGTACTGTACAATTCAGGTGCATGAAAGGGAGGGGGTAGTCTGGCTAGAAATACATTGGGGATAAACCCCTGGTGTCCCCGAGCACGCCGAGCTGTACCTGTACCAAGACATGAAAGACTATGGCCCTCATTCCGAGTTGATCGGTCGCAAGGCGAATTTAGCAGAGTTACACACGCTAAGCCGCCGCCTACTGGGAGTGAATCTTAGCTTCTTAAAATTGCGACCGATGTATTCGCAATATTGCGATTACTAACTACTTAGCAGTTTCAGAGTAGCTCCAGACTTACTCTGCCTGTGCGATCAGTTCAGTGCTTGTCGTTCCTGGTTGACGTCACAAACACACCCAGCGTTCGCCCAGGCACTCCCACCGTTTCTCCGGCCACTCCTGCGTTTTTTCCGGAAACGGTAGCGTTTTCAGCCACACGCCCCTGAAACGCCGTGTTTCCGCCCAGTAACACCCATTTCCTGTCAATCACATTACGATCGCCGGAGCGAAGAAAAAGCCGTGAGTAAAAATACTTTCATCATAGTAAAGTTACTTGGCGCAGTCGCAGTGCGAACATTGCGCATGCGTACTAAGCGGATTTTCACTGCGATGCGATGAAAAAGAACGAGCGAACAACTCGGAATGAGGGCCAATATACAGGTTGAGTATCCCATATCCAAATATTCCGAAATACGGAATATTCCGAAATACGGACTTTTTTGAGTGAGACTGAGATAGTGAAACCTTTGTTTTTTGATGGCTCAATGTACACAAACTTTGTTTAATACACAAAGTTATAAAAAATATTGTATTAAATGACCTTTAGGCTGTGTGTATAAGGTGTATATGAAACATAAATGAATTGTGTGAATGTACACACACTTTGTTTAGTGCACAAAGTTATAAAAAATATTGTATTAAATGATCTTCAGACTGTGTGTATAAGGTGTATATGAAACATAAATGAATTGTGTGAATGTACACACACTTTGTTTAATGCAAAGTTATAAAAAATATTGGCTAAAATTACCTTCAGGCTGTGTGTATAAGGTGTATATGTAACATAAATGCATCCTGTGCTTAGACTTAGGTCCCATCACCATGATATCTCATTATGGTATGCAATTATTCCAAAATACGGAAAAATCCCATATCCAAAATACCTCTGGTCCCAAGCATTTTGGATAAGGGATACTCAACCTGTATATACATATAATAGAAATCCAGAGGTCTTAGTTACATACAGTTTGCAAACGTATGATAAGCCACCAGGCCCCGACAAGGCTCCTCTGATGCTACAGCACAGGTTCTCAAACTCTGTACTCATTACCCCACACGGTGCATGTTTTGCAGGTTTCCTCATTGAATCATAAGTGAAATAATCAGTTCCACCTGTGGACCTTTTAAATGTGTTAGTGAGTAATTAATACACCTGTGCACCTGCTGGGTTACCTGCAAAACATGCACTGTGTGGGGTCCTGAGGACCGAGTTTGAGAACCTGTGGACTACAGTATTAACTAATTAAATAAATAAATAAATAAATAGGCCCTTCAGGGCAATACTGGGAGGGTCTGATTTCCAAAGCATATGATAAAATGATCTTCCTATGCATTGTTTTTTTTTTTTTTTTGTAATGCCAGATTGGGGATTTACAACGACTGTGCACTCTGCACTTGGTCCCTGCTGCAGGCAGTACAGTTACATATTCCCACGGCCAGTCCTGTTGCGGCAGCCAGAATATTTAAACCACTGCCACCTGAGGTTCTCACTATACGGCTGTGTTTCCCAACCACAGCCCTCAAGTCACACTAAGGGGTAAATTTACTAAGATGGGAGTTTTATTTAAGATGGGATGTTGCCCCTAGCAACCAATCAGTTTCCAGGTATTATCTTCTAGAAGGTGCCAGATAAATGAGAAGTAGAATCGTATTGGCTGCTATGGGCGACATCCCATCTTAAATAGAACTCCCATCTTAGTAAATTTACCCCTGACAGTCCAGATTATAGTGATATCTACGCTTGAGCACAGATGGTTAAATCATAATAACTGTATGGCTATCCTTAAAACTTGGACTGTTAGTGTTCCTTGATGACTCGGGTTGGGAACACCTGCTAATAGTAGAAAGGCAATGGGGAGAAGCCAGGTGGTCAAGGGATGCTGGTGGCAGGCATGGCAGTGCTGAGTCTACTGGGACATCCCAAGGCATGGCAGTGCTGAGTCTACTGGCACATCCCAAGGCATGGCAGTGCTGAGTCTACTGGCACATCCCAAGGCATGGCAGTGCAGAGTCTACTGGGACATCCCAAGGCATGGCAGTGCCGAGTCTACTGGGACATCCCAAGGCATGGCAGTGCTGAGTCTACTGGGACATCCCAAGGCATGGCAGTGCTGAGTCTACTGGCACATCCCAAGGCATGGCAGTGCTGAGTCTACTGGGACATCCCAAGGCATGGCAGTGCCGAGTCTACTGGGACATCCCAAGGCATGGCAGTGCTGAGTCTACTGGGACATCCCAAGGCATGGCAGTGCTGAGTCTACTGGGACATCCCAAGGCATGGCAGTGCTTAGTCTACTGGGACATCCCAGGGCCACAGCCTCAGTGTGGAAAGTCGGAGGCTGAGATCAAAGCCTTGCTAATGCTACTTTCAAACATTGGACAGACTCGCTGGAATCTCACAGAATCATAAACAGGGTCCCATGCCCAAATACGGGCTACTATGTATGCCGTCATATCATGCTTCTTTCCAATAGTTCATCCAACAGCCACTGACATGCATTCTGCAGCGGGTACCAGGACAAGGTTTATACAGTGGTACTCCTTGATGCATGCATGAACTTTAAGGGTCCACTGTGAATGTGCAGTAACTGACCATAAAGTGGTTACCTAGCAACTCAAGACATTTTCTGATGGCGGCAGTGACACCACTATTTGGCGATGACACATTCAATGCTTTGCAGCTCCACTCCATGAATAGCTATGAGGAAGACTTGGCAGAAGTGCAGTTTTTATCCTCCCACAGACTATACATCAGAAATCTTCTCACTGTCTAAGACAGAGGTTCTCAAACTCGGTCCTCGGGGGCACACACAGTGCATGTTTTGCAGGTAACCCAGCAGGTGCACAGATGTATTAATTACTCACTGACACATTTTAAAAGGTCCACAGGTGGAGCTAATTATTTCACTTGCGATTCTGTGAGGAGACCTGCAAAACATGCACTGTGTATGCCCCCGAGGACCGAGTTTGAGAACCTCTGGTCTAAGACATCGTCATGGTAGTTGACACTGAGCAAAGGGCGAGTATTGTAGATGTCATTATAAAATAGCCATCTCTACTTTTAGAATTATGAGGGCGCAGCTGACATAGAGTTAGACATATTATGTTTCCCTTTAAAACATTCTCATTAGTAACAATAGTTGATAGTTTTACATAACTTGATAACACGTACGACGGTTCTTTCCTAAGGCAGCTGCCTGGTAACATTTATAATTATAATGAGTGTGATATAAACCTCATGGACCCATCTCAAACCTAATGTATTCTATGTCCTACGATTTAATATACAAGAATCTCATTCACGGGTAATAGGATTTTATCTGGGATCTTTGCGGAACTGGCTCCTTTTTCATCATTTCTACATTAAACAGACATAAGGAACATCGTAATAAGCGGCCACATAATATCGTTGCATATTAGATGACTGATACTAACCCATCCCAGCAGTGAGTGTATCAGGCTATCAATCAGGATTTCAGCTAAACCATTTTGTTGATTAATAGACTTCCCGGAATATTACATGGCTCGGATCAGATTAGATTGACTAGATTAACCCTTTGAACACTGAGTATGATATTGCATGTTACCAGACCATCACTGTTTTCTGAATTGTGGACATATGTAAGCATTAGCAATTACTATGTCTTCCCTCTTTATGGTGTCTTGTACCTACTCTTGGAGGACTGTGCCCACAAAAATGGGTGGGAACAGCGTGATAGTTGCAAAATTTTAATCCGCCTGAATAGATAGTTCAGGATGCGCCTTGTAGAATGCAATCATCCACTTCTCAGTGCCGATTTATTTATAAGGCTGACTAGGCTTAAGCCTGGGGCCCGCAGGGAATAAGGGCACATAATTGTTTGATTGAGGGACTGTTACCTGCACCCTTTGTCTCCAATAGGTAGCACACTCGTAGACAGCTGAGGTATGTTTTGGGACAACGGTGGGGCGGACAAAGAGGCTCATTCAGCTATTGTACACACATTGTTCGACGTTCTCTTACTGTGCATGCGTCTGAGCAGTGAGCATGCGTAGCGAGTGATTTGTGATTGCAGTTGCACTGAGGAATAAGTCGCAAAGTGAGTGACAGGTAGACAGCGTTTGGTGGGAACGGGGAGTGGTCAGGTACACGTAGGCATGTAATGATCATTCAGACGGCATTATCTGGGCATGCATAAATTAGCAATAGGAATAGCTGACGATCCGCGTGCATCTGTCGGAAACGGGGCCAAATCCGACAGGTTTTGGCCCCATTTCTGACCATCTCAATCCGACTTTAAAAACACTCGCATGGAGATAAGGGTGCTGAGAGGAGGAGACGGGGGAGAGCAGCGGGGAGAAGGGGAGAGCAGCGGGGAGACGGGGGAGAGCAGTAGGGAGACGGGGAGAGCAATGGGGAGATGGGGGAGAGCAGTGGGGAAATGGGGGGAGAGCAGCAGGGAGATGGGGGAGAGCAATGGGGAGATGGGGGGAGAGCAGCGGGGAGACGGGGGAGAGCAGTAGGGAGACGGGGGAGAGCAATGGGGAGATGGGGGAGAGCAGTGGGGAAATGGGGGGAGAGCAGCAGGGAGATGGGGGAGAGCAATGGGGAGATGGGGGAGAGCAGCGGGGAGACGGGGTCGAGCAGCAGGGAGACAGGGAGATGGGGAGAGCAGCGGGGAGACAGGGAGAGCAGCAGGGAGACAGGGAGATGGGGAGAGCAGTGGGGAGACGGGGGAGAGCAGCAGGGAGATGGGGAGAGCAGCAGGGAGCCGGGGAAGAGAAGCGGGGAGACGGGGAGAGCAGCAGGGAGATGAGGGAGATCAGCGGGGAGACAGGGAGAGCAGTGGGGAGATGAGGGAGAGCAGTGGGGAGATGAGGGAGAGCAGTGGGGAGATGAGGGAGAGCAGTGGGGAGACAGGGAGAGTAGTGGGGAGACAGGGGAGATCAGCGGGGAGACAGGGAGATCAGCGGGAGACAGGGAGATCAGCGGGGAGACAGGGAGATCAGCGGGGAGACAGGGAGATCAGCGGGGAGACAGGGAGAGCAGCGGGGAGACAGGGAGAGCAGTGGGGAGACAGGGAGAGCAGTGGGGAGACAGGGAGAGTAGTGGGGAGACAGGGGAGAGCAGTGGGGAGACAGGGAGAGCAGTGGGGAGACAGGGGAGAGCAGTGGGGAGACAGGGAGAGCAGTGGGGAGACAGGGGAGAGCAGCGGGGAGACAGGGAGAGCAGCGGGGAGATAGGGAGATCAGCGGGGAGACAGGGAGAGCAGTGGGGAGACAGGGAGAGCAGCGGGGAGACAGGGGAGAGCAGTGGGGAGATAGGGAGATCAGCGCGGAGACAGGGAGAGCAGTGGGGAGACAGGGAGAGCAGTGGGGAGACAGGGGAGAGCAGTGGGGAGATAGGGAGATCAGCGGGGAGACAGGGAGAGCAGTGGGGAGACAGGGGAGAGCAGTGGGGAGACAGGGAGAGCAGTGGGGAGACAGGGAGAGCAGTGGGGAGACAGGGGAGAGCAGTGGGGAGACAGGGAGAGCAGTCGGGAGACAGGGAGAGCAGTGGGGAGACAGGGGAGAGCAGTGGGGAGACAGGGAGAGCAGTGGGGAGACGGGGGAGATGCTGCTCTCCTCCATCTCCCCGCAGCTCACCCCCACGGCGGCGACGTCACACGCAGCTGCTGCAACCCGGGATGCGACAAGTAGTTCCCGGCCAGCGCACAGGAGCTGCTCAGGTAGGGAGCTACCTGTCAAGTACAAAAGCATCGCCGCTGTGCCATGCTTTTGTACTTGTGCGTGGGGGGGGGGGGGGACAGGCATGCGGGGCAGTCTATCCCTGCGCTGGGCGTCCCCCCGCATGTCAGGGTACATGATCGTAGCTGTACTAAATTTAGCACATATATGATCAACTGTGAATTAGCCCCAAGACGCCATACTGTCGCCTCCATAGTGATTTGATGTTTTACAGTCCCCTTCCTGACAGCACCTTCCTAAATGCGTCCCACGTTCCCCGCACCGCTCCCAGTGAGAGACGTCTCATGCAGCTCAGTAACAAGTGTTTTTCCGCAGTATCTGGAAGACCTAATAGCACCCGGGAGCAATCAGCCCAGAGTGATACAAGGTTTGATGGCGTCGTGACACTTTTATTTCATCATTTCATTCCCTCCTACTCCTGGAACTCATAAAACTTGCACCGGGCTCTGCCTCGCTGCTCCGGTCTCTCTGATGAATGGATTCTGATCTTACGACAAAACAAAAATAAAATAAAATAAAAATGATCCTGAGAAAATATCTGACATGACAAACATGCTTTCATACATCATGTACAGCACACATGCGTGTGACACACCGGTACATGGGTTGCCATGGGAACTGCCGTTTGATGAATTTGAAGCAATAAGGAAACAAAAAGTGGAAAAGGAATCACAAAACTGTCTGCATCACAGAAGTGGGGAGAGGAAGACACAAACTTCTATAATGTAAGATAGATAGATAGATAGATAGATAGATAGATAGATAGATAGATAGATAGATAGATAGATAGATAGATAGTTAGTAGGGGTAAGAGATGTTAGATAGATAGATAGATAGATAGATAGATAGATAGATAGATAGATAGATAGATAGATAGATAGATAGTTAGTAGGGGTAAGAGATGTTAGATAGATAGATAGATAGATAGAAAGATAGATAGATAGATAGATAGATAGATAGATAGATAGATAGATAGATAGATAGATAGATAGATAGATAGATAATACTGACAGACAGACAGACAGACAGACAGACAGACAGACAGACAGACAGTTAGTTAGTAGGGGTAAGAGATGTTAGATAGATAGATAGATAGATAGATAGATAGATAGATAGATAGATAGATAGATAGATAGTAGGGGTAAGAGATGTTAGATAGATAGATAGATAGATAGATAGATAGATAATACTATAGATAGATAGATAGACAGACAGACAAACAAACAGACACACAGATAGATAGATAGATAGACAGACAGACAGACAGACAGACAGACAGACAGACAGACAGACAGACAGATAGATAGATAGATAGATAGATAGATAGATAGATAGATAGATAGATAGATAGATAGATAGATAGATAGTACATTTAATAGTTAAATAAATATGACAGAGGAAAGTGGTTCTCTACTGTGTATATGAGTCTGAGACAGAGAGACAGACAAAAACTTCTATAATGTAAGACAGATAGATAGATAGATAGATAGATAGATAGATAGATAGATAGATAGATAGATAGATAGATAGTAGGGGTAAGAGATGTTAGATAGATAGATAGATAGATAGATAGATAGATAGATAGTAGGGGTAAGAGATGTTAGATAGATAGATAGATAGATAGATAGATAGATAGATAGATAGATAGATAGATAGATAGATAGGGGTAAGAGATGTTAGATAGATAGATAGATAGATAGATAGATAGATAGATGACAGATAGATAGATAGATAGATAGGGGTAAGAGATGTTAGATAGATAGATAGATAGATAGATAGATAGATTTCAGACAGATTGATAGATTGATAGATAGATAGATAGATAGATAGATAGAGGTAAGAGATGTTAGATAGATGATGGACAGATAGATAGATAGTACATTTAATAGTTAAATAAATATGACAGAAGAAAGAGGTTCTCCACTGTTTGTAGACTCAGGCTCCCTATGTACAAAGGTGAAGCAACCAGAGATCTATCAGGTTCTGGTACTAGTGACGACATGGACAGGCGCCATTGTGCTGCTGACTGCGCTTCCCTGTCATTGGCCGTCACACAGGCTCAGGCCATACTGACAATGGAAATAAAGTGTTACGCAGAGGATTACCTCATATACAGATTGGTGCTTCTTCATAATGTATTGTATATGGTAGAGATGAGCGGGTTCGGTTTCTTTGAATCCGAACCCGCACGAACTTCACTTTTTTTTTCACGGGTCCGAGCGACTCGGATCTTCCCGCCTTGCTCGGTTAACCCGAGCGCGCCCGAACGTCATCATGACGCTGTCGGATTCTCGCGAGGCTCGGATTCTATCGCGAGACTCGGATTCTATATAAGGAGCCGCGCGTCGCCGCCATTTTCACACGTGCATTGAGATTGATAGGGAGAGGACGTGGCTGGCGTCCTCTCCATTTAGATTAGATTTAGAAGAGAGAGAGAGAGAGAGAGAGAGATTGCTGTGATACTGTAGATTAGAAGAGAGTGCAGAGTGCAGACAGAGTTTAGTGACTGACGACCACAGTGACCAGTGACCACCAGAGACAGTGCAGTTGTTTGTTTTATTTAATATATCCGTTCTCTGCCTGAAAAAAACGATACACAGTCACACAGTGACTCAGTCTGTGTGCACTGCTCAGCCCAGTGTGCTGCACATCAATGTATTGTATATAAAGCTTATAATTGTGGGGGAGACTGGGGAGCACTGCAGGTTGTTATAGCAGGAGCCAGGAGTACATGATAAATAATATTATATTAAAATTAAACAGTGCACACTTTTGCTGCAGGAGTGCCACTGCCAGTGTGACTAGTGGTGACCAGTGCCTGACCACCAGTATATTAGTAGTATTGTATACTATCTCTTTATCAACCAGTCTATATTAGCAGCAGACACAGTACAGTGCGGTAGTTCACGGCTGTGGCTACCTCTGTGTCGGCACTCGGCAGGCAGTCCGTCCATCCATAATTGTATTATATACCACCTAACCGTGGTTTTTTTTTTCTTTCTTTATACCGTCGTCATAGTCATACTAGTTGTTACGAGTATACTACTATCTCTTTATCAACCAGTGTACAGTGCGGTAGTTCACGGCTGTGGCTACCTCTGTGTCGGAACTCGGCAGGCAGTCCGTCCATCCATAATTGTATTATAATATATACCACCTAACCGTGGTTTTTTTTTCGTTCTTTATACCGTCGTCATACTAGTTGTTACGAGTATACTACTATCTCTTTATCAACCAGTGTACAGTGCGGTAGTTCACGGCTGTGGCTACCTCTGTGTCGGAACTCGGCAGGCAGTCCGTCCATCCATAATTGTATTATAATATATACCACCTAACCGTGGTTTTTTTTTCGTTCTTTATACCGTCGTCATACTAGTTGTTACGAGTATACTACTATCTCTTTATCAACCAGTGTACAGTGCGGTAGTTCACGGCTGTGGCTACCTCTGTGTCGGCACTCGGCAGGCAGTCCGTCCAACCATAATTGTATTATATACCACCTAACCGTGGTTTTTTTTTCATTCTTTATACCGTCGTCATACTAGTTGTTACGAGTATACTACTATCTCTTTATCAACCAGTGTACAGTGCGGTAGTTCACGGCTGTGGCTACCTCTGTGTCGGCACTCGGCAGGCAGTCCGTCCAACCATAATTGTATTATATACCACCTAACCGTGGGTTTTTTTTCATTCTTTATACCGTCGTCATACTAGTTGTTACGAGTATACTACTATCTCTTTATCAACCAGTGTACAGTGCGGTAGTTCACGGCTGTGGCTACCTCTGTGTCGGCACTCGGCAGCCCGTCCATAATTGTATATACCAGTGACCTAACCGTGGTTTTTTTTTCTTTCTTTATACATACATACTAGTTACGAGTATACTATCTCTTTATCAACCAGTCTATATATTAGCAGCAGACACAGTACAGTGCGGTAGTTCACGGCTGTGGCTACCTCTGTGTCGGCACTCGGCAGCACGTCCATAATTGTATATACCACCTAACCGTGGTTTTTTTTTCTTTCTTTATACATACATACTGCAGTGCCACTCCTAGATGGGCCCGGTGTTTGTGTCGGCCACTAGGGTCGCTAATCTTACTCACACAGTCAGCTACCTCATTGCGCCTCTTTTTTTCTTTGCGTCATGTGCTGTTTGGGGAGGGTTTTTTGGAAGGGCCATCCTGCGTGACACTGCAGTGCCACTCCTAGATGGGCCCGGTGTTTGTGTCGGCCACTAGGGTCGCTAATCTTACTCACACAGCTACCTCATTGCGCCTCTTTTTTTCTTTGCGTCATGTGCTCTTTGGGGAGGGTTTTTTGGAAGGGACATCCTGCGTGACACTGCAGTGCCACTCCTAGATGGGCCCGGTGTTTGTGTCGGCCACTAGGGTCGCTTATCTTACTCACACAGCGACCTCGGTGCAAATTTTAGGACTAAAAATAATATTGTGAGGTGTGAGGTATTCAGAATAGACTGAAAATGAGTGTAAATTATGGTTTTTGAGGTTAATAATACTTTGGGATCAAAATGACCCCCAAATTCTATGATTTAAGCTGTTTTTTAGTGTTTTTGGAAAAAAACACCCGAATCCAAAACACACCCGAATCCGACAAAAATAATTCGGTGAGGTTTTGCCAAAACGCGTTCGAACCCAAAACACGGCCGCGGAACCGAACCCAAAACCAAAACACAAAACCCGAAAAATTTCAGGCGCTCATCTCTAGTATATGGGTATATGGAGGATGGATGGAAGTTATAATGAGCTTCAAGGGGTGAGGAATGTACAAAGCTATATCCTCAGAAGAGTGAATGTAAATAAATGTGTTTTGTACGGTCAGATATATCTCATAGCACGTGTATTGAGTATATCTGCAGAATAACAGTCAGTTGTTAAATTGTGATACTTGAAATAACAGAATCTCCGATGTCACCTTGTTATTGTTACTTATATAATCTATGTAAATAAAGGAAGTAGTGTTAAAATTGTGTTAGCAGACAGGACTTTGAGGCAATGATTTGTCCATATGCATGAAGGGGCATATCTGTAATAAAAAAATATGCAGGATATCCCTGCAAAACCCCCCAAAACTCTCAGTTTTCTGGGTTACGCTAAAATATTACTGAGATGTGCCTAGGAAGGACTGAAGCATATACTGGTGAGAGATAGATGGATGGATAGATAGATAGATAGATAGATAGATAGATAGATAGATAGATAGATAGATAGATAGATAGATAGATAGATAGATAGATAATGTATTATACAGTTTACCCCTCAGCACCATGAACAGCAGCTTCAAATACAGTATGGGCCTAATTCAGCATGGAACTCTGCTGAAGCCCTGTACATTGGGGGTAATTCCAAGTTGATCGCAGCAGGATTTTTGTTAGCAGTTGGGCAAAACCATGTGCACTGCAGGGGAGGCAGATGTAACATGTGCAGAGAGAGTTAGATTTGGGTGTGGTGTGTTCAATCTGCAATCTAATTTGCAGTGTAAAAATAAAGCAGCCAGTATTTACCCTGCACAGAAACAAAATAACCCACCAAATCTAACTTTCTCTGCACATGTTACATCTGCCTCCCCTGCAGTACACATGGTTTTGCCCAACTGCTAACAAAAATCCTGCTGCGATCAACTCAGAATTACCCCCATTGTGCGCACATTGTAAGATGTGATGGCATCTCATATCTGCGAACGCCTCTACCTGATTGATAGGCAGAGGCATTCCCAGGGCAGGAGGGGGCGTCGCAGCAGCGTTTAAGGGATATCGTGGTGGTGTTTTTGGGGGGCACAGTCTAGACAATGCAGGCGTGTCTGGATCATTTGTGGGGCAGGCCACGGCAGCTGCGTGACATTACACGCATCCGTTGCAACTCAAAAGATGGTGGGTTGCCGTCTACCTTAGCAGCCAGGCTGAGTAGGAAGAGGGCAACCCTAAACATGCGACAGCATCGCCGCCGTGTGATGCTTTCACGTGTTTGCGGGGGTGGCAGGGCCCGACACGCGGGGCGGACTTGTCTTGTGGTGGGCGTCCCCCCTCATGTCAGAGTAATGGATTGTAGATGTGAGATTTTTCACACATCTACGATCCATGGTGAAATAGGCCCAATGCTACACTGTAGACAGCTCTGGAAGTAGTAATGAGGGGCAGATGTATTAACCTGGAGACGGCATAAGGAAGTGATAAACCAGTGATAAGTGCAAGGTGATAAACGCACCAGCCAATCAGCTCCTAACTGTTAATTTACATATTGGATCTGATTGGCTGGTGCATTATCACCTTGCACTTATCACTGGTTTATCACTTCCTTATGCCTTCTCCAGGTTAATACATCTGCCCCTGAGGGTAAAACTTTAACTTAATGCTGTCCAGTAGTAGCACACTTATAATGCAGCACAAGAAATTATTTTGTAAATAGATACATATTAAATAGATGTATATTAGATAGATAGATAGATAGATAGATAGATAGATAGATAGATAGATAGATAGATAGATAGATAGATAGATAGAGTTTAGAGAGATACAGTAGGGTTAAGATATTATTATTATTATTATTATTATTATTATTTATGGTTTGAGAACACAAATGACATTAATACGTGTAATAAATGGTCATAGAAGCAGTAATAGATGTTGCTGGAGCATTGGTCAGAGGAGATTATACAACTGGTCTTTGTCTCGTATCTCTGCCTCCTCTTATCACCACCCAGTGAATGTATTGTAGATAAATACAGCATATATTTCGGTGCTAATGCTGTTTCCAAGCAATAAAGACAGACTGTGGAGGATTTTTAATAAAGTAACAAATGGTGTTTGTGGTTTAACTCTTTACATAAGGCGCAATCATACTGCATCTTCCCCTGCGCCTGGGGGGCTGAATTATGAATGTTCTCCAAATACAATAAATTGTGAATGTTCGCTGGGATCTGACGTTATATTTTCATTATTTAAAAAAAAAAAAAAAGTGAATTATATCTTCAGTAAGTAAATAACGCCGCAGGACAAACAAACAGAATTCTAAATGACAGAAGTAAGATTTTATCTTTCCATTAAAGGGAAACAATACGGAAATAATACCAAAATCGGAATGAGCGCTCCAGAACTGATCAGATGTAATGGGCCTGATTGTGAGTCGGATGTGGCCAATTATTGCGATTATCAGACTGCACGTGCGCCCTAAAACGCAATTGGAGACTGTGAAGGTGCCGTAACGTGTAAACGCACCGTGACGGAGGATGCGAGAGCGGCCGGTCTGCTCCGTGCATGATTGGATCTCTCTAGGCGAACACACAGAAAACGTCTGTCTCACGGGAGTGTCATATACTGTAGTAGGTGTGATGTCAGACTATAGTGCTAATCTGAGAATTGCATACAGAGATCTTTTGCACTGAGCATGGGGCTGGGGTAAGCGCCAGTAGTAATATAATGGCAGCTGCTGACGAAATTACAGTCGGCTGTGCGACCATATGCATGAAACTGTAGGGATGCTTCAATAGATAGTAAAAAGATAGACGGTCAATAGGTCTATATGGTCAAAAGGTCGGCAGGTTAAAAATTTCGACATGGAAATGTTCAACAATGCGTAACAATTTGCTATTTTCCATCATTTTTAGGGTTCGGATTAGGGGTTAGTATGAGGGTGAGGGATGGCCTTAGGGTTAGGGGTACACACTTGGGGGAGGCTTAGGGTTAGGCTGCAGAAGAGGACAGTTAGGGTTAAGGGTCAGGGTTAGGGTTAGAGTTACAGTTAGGGTTAGGCACCAGGGGGAGGGTCAGGATTAGGGTTAGAGTTACAGTTAGGGTTAGGCACCAGGGGGAGGGTCAGGATTAGAGTAACAGTTAGGGTTAGGGTCAGGATTAGGGTTAGAGTAACAGTTAGGGTTAGGCACCAGGGGGAGGGTCAGGATTAGGGTTAGAGTTACAGTTAGGCACCAGGGGGAGGGTCAGGATTAAGGTTAGAGTTACAGTTAGGGATAGGGTTAGGGTTACAGTTAGGGTTAAGGGTCAGGGTTACAGTTAGGGTTAAGGGTCAGGGTTAGAGTTACAGTTAGGGTTAGGCACCAGGGGGAGGGTCAGGATTAGGGTTAGAGTTACTGTTAGGGTTAAGGGTCAGGGTTAGGGTTACAGTTAGGGATAAGGGTCAGGGTTAGGGTTAGAGTTAGGGTTAAGGGTTAGGGTTAGAGTTCCAGTTAGGGTTAGGCACCAGGGGGAGGGTCAGGATTAGGGTTAGAATTACAGTTAGGGTTACAGTTAGGGTTAAGAGTCAGGGTTAGGGTTACAGTTAGGGTTAAGGGTCAGGGTTAGTGTTACAGTTAGGGTTAAGGGTCAGGGTTAGTGTTAGGGTTACAGTTAGGGTTAGGCACCAGGGGGAGGGTCAGGATTAGGACTAAAATACCAATAAAAATGTGTCTGCCTTTTCTGTGTCGACCATTTGCATGATGACCTTTTGACCCTATTAAGATTTTGACCCTGTCGACCTATTGTCTATCTACAGAATATACTGTAGATCTGATAATCCCCACCACCCAGAATATAGAAGTAGACATGGCAGCCACAGCCATCCGTACTTACTGCTGCATTGCATTCACCTCAGAATCAGGTCCATTATCAGTGACATGCAGTCAGGTGAGGAGAGACTCCGCTCTCATACGCCAGTATACTGTACTGCAGAATTCTCACTATTAAAATGATATGAAAAATACAAGGAAGATATTATAAATATCTTCTATATACTATTCTAATCATTTTTATAGTCAAAACTCTGGAGTATATTGGTCTATGGCAGGTGAGGCAGTGTATATATACATGTATATACCGCTGCACCTGTGTATAATGCCCACATGTATATACTGCTGCACCTGTGTATAATGACCACATGTATATACTGCGGCACCTGTGTATAATGCCCACATGTATATACTGCTGCACCTGTGTATAATGCCCACATGTATATACTGCTGCACCTGTGTATAATGCCTACATGTATATACTGCTGCCCCTGTGTATAATGCCCACATGTATATACTGCTGCACCTCTGTATAATGACCACATGTATATACTGCTGCACCTGTGTATAATGCCCACATGTATATACTGCTGCACCTGTGTATAATGTCCACATGTTTATACCGCAGCACCTGTGTATAATGCCCACATGTATATACTGCTGCACCTGTGTATAATGCCAACATGTATATACTGTTGCACCTGTGTATAATGCCCACATGTATATACTGCTGCACCTGTGTATAATGCCCACATGTATATACTGCTGCACCTGTGTATAATGTCCACATGTATATACCGCAGCACCTGTGTATAATGCCCACATGTATATACTGCTGCACCTGTGTATAATGCCCACATGTATATACTGCTGCACCTGTGTATAATGCCCACATGTATATACTGCTGCACCTGTGTATAATGCCCACATGTATATACTGCTGCACCTGTGTATAATGCCTACATGTATATACTGCTGCACCTGTGTATAATGCCAACATAAACCTTCAGGCTCATATATATGTGTGTGTGTGTAAATCTGGCTCTGATATTAGCCAGTGCCTCCTCAGCCATTTACCTCATGTCCCTGCCCCATATATTATTTCTTAGAGTCTCCTTATTTAAAAGATACGGTTTTGTAAATGTCACTCACCTCCATCTATACCGGGGAGGCAAACATTGGGCTATACCAGAATAACAACAACATACCTAGAAAATTAATTCTTTTTTTGGCAAGATCATCGAATCTCATATTTGACGGCAACTTTGCTTAGGTACAAAAATGCATTTTTCTTCTGATGCACATTATACGACTTGCGTCCAATTCAGCATAGGCCACTGTGATTTATTGGTTCAGCTTCCAAACCGGCTGCTTCCACCGCATGTATGTGACATATAGGACCAACTACAATAGCCTGAGAGTTGTTGGATGTGTGGAAATTTCAACAATTTAGCCAAGGATTTAGGGATCTATGTACTAAGCCTTGGGGGAGATAGATTAAGTACCAGCCAATCAGCTCCTAACTACCATGTTCCAGGCCATGTTTGAAAAATGACAGTTAGGTGCCGATTGGTTGGTACTTTGGGCCTGGTTCAGAGATAGATAAGCAGGTGCCATCTCAGTAGAAGAGACGCCTTCTGCATGTTGCTGCGGGCTCAGCACTGCAACCGGCGTCGTAAGCTGGCATCCAGTAATGCGACCATCCAAGCAGGTGGCCACCGGCCCGTGGAATCAGGGGCTGCGAGGCCAGGAAGTCTGCGTGGTAACACGCAGGCCACTGGCTCTCTCCTCCCAGAAAACAGGGCCGACATGCTGGCCCATTGAGGCAGGGGCTGCGAGGCCAGGAAGTCTGCATGGTAAGGTAACACGCAGACCCTTGGCTCTCTCCTCCCACAAAACATGGGCGACACACTTGCCCACGGAAGCGGGGGGATGTGAGGCCAAAAAGTAGACCTCTGGCTATCCCCTCCCAGAAAAAGGGGGTGACACCCCCAATTCCAGGTACGCATAAATACCTTGCTCCCTCCACACCCCCACAACACCGCTGCCTGTCAATCAGGCAACAGCAGAGGGGAAGTGTGGGCAAGATGGCAAGGCCCGATCTGCGCGGCCACAGTTTCCTGATAATCGGGAATCTGCGTGCGGACACTGACCTGCGGTCAGGTCTGAAGCAGACCCATAGACCCCATAAAGCGGCAAAATATAATTATGTTGATTTTTTACCAATGTAAAAAATTTGCCAATTTAAATCTCATGGTTAATTCGCCGAATTCTGCGCTCTTACTGCATCTTCTACACTGTTGCATGTGGCCCACACGCTTTAACTATTTTACTGACATTGAAGTGTTAATTCTACAAAACCTTCAGGATTACATGATGCCAATCTATTAAATATGATTGGCCAGATAAAACAAACAGCTTTATGGTGCTTGAAATATATATATATATATATATATATATATTTCTTTAATCTGTTTCCTCCTCATCTCTTTTACTCTCAATTGTAGTGTTTCAAATATAATTTTTTAAATGTATTTCCAGCTCTCGCCTTCAGCTGTGGTAGTTACTGATGGTGTACTGTTGAATTTTAATTACCTGCTCAGTCGATGATGATTTGCTGCCTTGGTTAAATAGTCTCTAAGGTTTGGATTGCACAGTGGGATCTATATATCACTTTGATGGAGGATGGAGGGAAAAATTCTGAAACTATTTGGATTTTTTTTTGCTTGCTGATATCGTATTTATGACAGCTACTTCTCATTGTACAAGGTATCAGAGCTTTTCAGATATTTTATTTAAGCAGAAACATGATAGAAATAATTTCATTAAACATTTGTAGTTAATCAAATACAAGAATATAAATATAAATGGTTTGTTTTACAATGATAATCCAATTCATATAAGAAATATATATATATATACAGGTCATCCATCCACAGGTATATATATATATATATATATATATACACAGGTCATCCATCCACACGGCAATTCTCACAGGTCAAACAGATAAACCGGTAGCACGCCATTTTTTGGAAGCCAGGCATCAAGTGGCAAGTTTGAAGTGCAAACTCATAGATTGGATTCCTCCGAATCCAACTGGAGGGGATCGCACTCTAGCCCTTCGTCAGCGAGAGTGCTATTGGATCCATGCATTGGGTACGGTAGCACCTAGGGGTCTCAATGAGGCCAATTCATTGAACATATTTTTGTGATGGGTTGAACTCACCGATGCTTTAGGAAATTACCTCTTATTGTCTTGAAGATAAATAAAGTAGGAGCATGGGCCACTCATTAATACAAGGAATGATGGCTTATCTTGTATTTGTAGATTTCACATGCACCGGCATGTGCTTTTTTATTTTACATGTTTAATATTTGTATGTTTGTTATGTAATATGTGTGTTTGCTTGGACCTATCTTGTGATTGTCTCACCGGCCCCTTCAGGACCTTTTCTAACAACACGGATCATGTGTACTAGTACATAAATTAAAAAGTATATAAATTTCTATAGTGGAACTTAGGGTTTTAGAACCTGATGCTCAAGCTAAAGATGTGGAAGCCGTTGACCCAGCATCTATACTGATCTTAAACATTTTTAATATTTTCCCTAAAATCCCGATGAGCATTATGTGTAAATAGTTTCTCTGCAGCCATAGATGCAGAA
Organism: Pseudophryne corroboree; assembly: GCF_028390025.1. Classification (NCBI taxonomy): domain Eukaryota; kingdom Metazoa; phylum Chordata; class Amphibia; order Anura; family Myobatrachidae; genus Pseudophryne; species Pseudophryne corroboree. The sequence continues at coordinate 358,097,980 of NC_086454.1, read as the reverse complement.
TACATTGGAAAGAGGTAAATGATTGACCAGTTTATCCAACCATTAGTTCATTGAAGTGGAATAGGCTGCGCTAGAGCGTTCCACCTATATGTGAGGAGGCACGCACAGCGCAGCATTCACATGAGTGAATATATACCAGAATACTATTTTTATCCATAGTGTCACTAGCGGGACAGTCTATGACTGCGCGCCGCTGGGCGTGTCCCCGCCGGCTGGCTTTGGAACGCTTGATGATGCAGGGAGCATGCGTCCCCGCTGATTAGCGGTGGAACGCATAATGACGCACTTCCGGGAGTTGACACGCCCGGAAGTGAGAGGAAACAAAAAGCGTTTCGTATGCAGCGCCGTTTTGGTGGGCGCACTGTTTGTGCTCTGCATGCGGCGGCTTGTTAAGGAGATTTGTGGTTTGGTCTCTCGCATGGGGGTCCGTTGGAGGGAGCTGTTTTGGAGTTCGCCTCATTGGTGATGGTTACTTCCGGTAACGGAGGGCACTTCCGGTCCAGGGAGTTGAAATAGAGCTCACTGACAGTGAGCCAGCATGCAGCAGTGCGTGCCAGCGGCTCCTGTCAGATGTAAGTACTTACTTTTTTTGTTTTTTCATGAGTGATGTGGCCATGACCATGAATAAGATTAGACATTGAAACTGTTGTTATTTGGTTAGATTGCCATTCGCAGCTGGACGGCTATATATTCGCTGCTGCATCCATACATCTAGGCCACCTGAGCCAGGTATTTGAATTTACTCGGTTAAATATGGTCAGATAGGTACTTTTTGTACACCATACATGGATTTATGGCTATACGTATTGGTTCTTTTTAGACAGTATGGATTTTCTCAAGTATGATTTTAAAATCATGTGATCTTGTGACCCTTGCAAGAGTTTGTGGACAACAGCAGGTCCTCAAGGTATTTGTGGAACTCTACTCATTTGCACACCTCATTCAATGTTTTTTATCACCTTGAGGTGAATATTGGTGGGGGATCTGTGTATGTGAATCGGCCTGGATAGGGGCCGGTGAGGTTTATTGTTTGTAATTGTCATTACTGTCTATTTCCAGATTTATCTTATTTGTCAAAAGCATTGAATATGTGACACATTACATCACCTGTCTTGATAAAGGCCTGTGACCAGACCGAAACGTCGACAATAAAATAATGGTGATCTAAATGAGAAGCTGATACAAGAGTTGTCTTTGTGAGAGTGCACCTCCAAATCTTTGGAACTTTTGCGGTATATTTGTGGATCCACCCGGTCCATTGGGAGCACCCACCACTAAAGGACTATCCATAGTGTGGATGAGAGTGCAGAATTTCCAGCATATATATATATATATATATATATATATATATGAGTAAGTGGAGAAAAGGGCGCCTGCTAGTGTCTAATGGAGTTATTTAAAGTGTATACCAAGTGTGAGTAGGAACAGGAAACAGGACACTACTTATCTGGTATATACAAGACTTTTTAAGATATAAATATTAAAAAGGCTTATCTGTCTATTAAAAGAAGTTCAGGTGCATCAGTTCCAATGCGTTTCGTCAGTAATTAGACTTCATCATGGGGATCCCCAATTACTGACGAAATGCGTTGGGTCTGATGCACCTGAACTTCTTTTAATGGACAGATAAGCCTTTTTAATATTTATATCTTAAAAAGTCTTGTATATACCAGATAAGTAGTGTCCTCGTTCCTACTCCCACTTGGTATACACTTTATATAATTCCATTAGACACTAGCAGGCACTCTTTTCTCCACTTATTCAAATCTTGCTTATGTGTTTTCCAAGCACATATTTTATTGTTTAAGATTGCAGCCACTCTCACCCTAGAGGTAGTGTCATTTGTTGTCTTTATTACATGCACTGGTAGTGCATTGTGTTATCTGAGCACCCCCGTTTCTATTTGCTCGGGAGATATATATATATATATATATATATATATATATGTATATATTAGTGATGAGCGGGTTCGGTTCCTCGGAATCCGAACCCCCCGAACTTCACCCATTTTACACGGGTCCGAGGCATACTCGGATACTCCAGTATTGCTCGGTTAACCCGAGCGCGCCCGAACGTCATCATCCCGCTGTCGGATCTCTCGCGAGATTCGGATTCTATATAAGGAGCCATGCGTCGCTGCCATTTTTCACTCGTGCATTGGAAATGATAGTGAGAGGACGTGGCTGGCGTCCTCTCACTTTGTTTCAAGGGGCAGCAAATATCTTTATTCTGGGGACCAGCAGTATTATATAGGAGGAGTACAGTGCAGAGTTTTGCTGACCAGTGGCCACCAGTATTATACGTTCTCTGCCTGAAAAACGCTCCATATCTGTGCTCAGTGTGCTGCATATATCTGTGCTCACACTGCTTTATTGTGGGGACTGGGGACCACCAGTATTAAATAGGAGGAGTACAGTGCAGAGTCTTGCTGACCAGTGACCACCAGTATTATACGTTCTCTGCCTGAAAAACGCTCCATATCTGTGCTCAGTGTGCTGCATATATCTGTGCTCACACTGCTTTATTGTGGGGACTGGGGACCAGCAGTATTATATAGGAGGAGTACAGTGCAGAGTTTTGCTGACCAGTGACCACCAGTTTTATACGTTCTCTGCCTGAAAAACACTCCATATCTGTGCTCAGTGTGCTGCATATATCTGTGCTCACACTGCTTTATTGTGGGGACTGGGGACCAGCAGTATTATATAGGAGGAGTACAGTGCAGAGTTTTGCTGACCAGTGACCACCAGTATTATACATTCTCTGCCTGAAAAACGCTCCATATCTGTGCTCAGTGTGCTGCATATATCTGTGCTCACACTGCTTTATTGTGGGGACTGGGGACCAGCAGTATTATATAGGAGGAGTACAGTGCAGAGCTTTGCTGACCAGTGACCACCAGTATTATACGTTCTCTGCCTGAAAAACGTTCCATATCTGTGCTGCATTGTAGTATATAGTAGGAGTACAGTGCATAATTTTGCTGACCACCAGTATATAATATATAGGAGTACGGTACAGAAGGCCACTGCTCTACCTACCTCTGTGTCGTCAAGTATACTATCCATCCATACCTGTGGTGCATTTCAGTTTTGCACAGTTTGCTGACCACCAGTATATAATATATAGCAGTATGGTACAGTAGGCCACTGCTCTACCTACCTCTGTGTCGTCAAGTATACTATCCATCCATACCTGGGGTGCATTTCAGTTTTGCACAGTTTGCTGACTACCAGTACATAATATATAGCAGTACGGTACAGTAGGCCACTGCTCTACCTACCTCTGTGTCGTCAAGCATACTATCCATCCATACCTGTGGTGCATTTCAGTTTTGCACAGTATATATAGTAGTAGGCCATTGCTATTGATACTGGCATATAATTCCACACATTAAAAAATGGAGAACAAAAATGTGGAGGGTAAAATAAGGAAAGATCAAGATCCACTTCCACCTCGTGCTGAAGCTGCTGCCATTAGTCATGGCCGAGACGATGAAATGCCATCAACGTCGTCTGCCAAGGCCGATGCCCAATGTCATAGTAGAGAGCATGTAAAATCCAAAACACTAAAGTTCAGTAAAATGACCCAAAAATCTAAATGAAAAGCGTCTGTGGAGAAGCGTAAACTTGCCAATATGCCATTTACGACACGGAGTGGCAAGGAACGGCTGAGGCCCTGGCCTATGTTCATGGCTAGTGGTTCAGCTTCACATGAGGATGGAAGAACTAATCCTCTCGCTAGAAAACTGCAGTGCCATTCCTAGATGGGCCAGGTGTTTGTGTCGGCCACTTAGGTCGCTTAGCTTAGTCACACAGCTACCTCATTGCGCCTCTTTTTTTCTTTGCATCATGTGCTGTTTGGGGACTATTTTTTTGAAGTGCCATCCTGTCTGACACTGCAGTGCCACTCCTAGTTGGGCCAGGTGTTTGTGTCGGCCATTTGGGTCGCTTAGCTTAGTCATCCAGTGACCTCGGTGCAAATTTTAGGACTAAAAATAATATTGTGAGGTGTTCAGAATAGACTGGAAATGAGTGGTAATTATGGTTATTGAGGTTAATAATACCATGGGATCAAAATGACCCCCAAATTCTATGGTTTAAGCTGTTTTTGAGTTTTTTTTGTAAAAAAAAAACGAATCCAAAACACACCTGAATCCAACAAAAAAATTTCAGGGAGGTTTTGCCAAAACGCGTCCGAATCCAAAACACGGCCGCGGAACCGAACCCAAAACCAAAACACAAAACCCGAAAAATGTCCGGTGCACATCACTAATATATATTTATTTATTTGTTCCTTTCTCCTCTTCTCATTATTATAAGCTGTTATCACAGCCAACAGCTAGAGAGCTGCTCACAGTGCGGCCTCATATGCATACAATGAGAAATGCATTCACCACAACTGTACATCTCCTGCGGTTTGCCATCAGTCTCACGGATACGCAGCCTCTAGTCTCACCGGATCAGACTGAAGGTTTATGGGCTTACCTAAGCAGGTGGGAGGAAGCTCTGTAATTACATGGTACAGCAGGGAGGAAAACGAAATTGTGAGTAAGGTCTCGTACACATAAACTTTGCTTTGTATAAATTATGACGTTATTTGCAGCTGTAGTTGAATGAAAGTTTGACACACTGCTGAATTTTGGTTTTGTTACTCATTTTGGCACAATAATTGGCACTGTTTTTAAGCCTATGGTGATTTCCTAATCATTTCTAAACCATTGTCATCTCAGCTCTCGTCATTTCATGAAATATACATCTACAAGTACAGCATTGTACTTGGCTTTCTGCAAATTGGAGAAGCCTAAGTGGAACTCAAAATTTGTATTGCCAGAATTTTGCGCCTCTATGAAATGACCTTAAACTTCGATTCACACCAAAGTTTTCAGCTTTTTTGCACATCGCTAATGGTAGAATTCAGATACATATGAGTACAAGTGCAACACAGGGCAAAAATGATATGCTCCTTCTAAAAATATGATTTGATTTAATTTTTCTGCCTTTCTCACTTGCACTACATATGGATGTATATTATTAGGTTGGCATAACTTTTACTTTTTACCTTATTAGGTTGTTATAACTTTTACCTTTAGCCTTATACCTTATTAGGTTGGCATAACTTTCACCTTACATCTTATTAGGTTGGCATAACTTTTACCTTATATCTTATTAGGTTGGCATAACTTTTGCCTTTTACCTTATTAGGTTGGCATAACTTTTACCTTATACCTTATTAGGTTAGCATAACTTTTACCTTATACCTTATTAGGTTGGCATACCTTTTACCTTATTAGGTTGGCATACCTTTTACCTTATTAGGTTGGCATAGCTTTTACCTTTAACCTTATATGTTATTAGGTTGGCATACCTTTTACCTTATTAGGTTGGCATAGCTTTTACCTTTAACCTTATACGTTATTAGGTTGGCATACCTTTTACCTTATTAGGTTGGCATAGCTTTTACCTTTAACCTTATATGTTATTAGGTTGGCATGCCTTTTACCTTATTAGGTTGGCATACCTTTTACCTTATTAGGTTGGCATAGCTTTTACCTTTAACCTTATATGTTATTAGGTTGGCATGCCTTTTACCTTTAATCTTATTAGGTTGGCATAGCTTTTACCTTATACCTTATTAGGTTGGCATACCTTACACTTAGAGTATCGGATCAGTGGCATTCGCATGTACTTTAAATACTGTATACAGTAAAGGCTTAAAAACACAAGTTACCCAGGCTCACTAAAGATGCCTCCAATTTTGACTAGGCTCACTAAAGATGCCTCCAATTTTGACTAATGTTTATGTTTAGGATAAGCATATTAGGGGGCAAATCTCACAGGTCTGGTGCAACATTCCGAGTCACTGATGATGGATGGACTCGGAAATGTAAATGTACTGGCACATTTTTACTTGCATGTAACTGTCACTGTTTTAACTTTAACTCAAAGGGATCCATTTACCAATATGAATGGCTAACTCCCAGTCTATACCATCATTAACATTGAAGTTGTGCCGATGCTCCTCTTGGAAAACACTGCTCCGTTAAGATGGATATCTCCTCGTTCCAGCAGTTTAATGCTCCCAGCAAAGGGTGGCAGTGAAACCTGCATATGTTGGCAGCAACAGCACAATAGTTTGACCAGGCAAGAATGAAGCAAAGGGAAAAGGGCCCTAATTTGCACACCTTAATTAGGTAGTGAGGTGCTACTCTGCTTGAGACTTAGTAATGTATACAGAGGGAAAAGGTAGCAGGTGCACTATCTCACACTAGCTCAACCTGTAGTAACCAGAGGCACTTAGCATATTCCTGGCCAGGGCTGGGTGGCTCTGGGGTGTCCTGCCCCCCGGACCTGAACCCCTATAGTTAGTGTTAGGGACTTACCCAATGAGAGGCTACCTTGATGCGGTGGGTAAGCTCATAGCCCTGGCCAGGAATATGCTAAGTGCCTCTGGTTACTACAGGTTGAGCTAGTGTGAGATAGTGCACCTGCTACCTTTTCCCTCTATATACAAGAATGAAGCAAAGCCTTTCTGTCGTGAGAGGTCCCCCATTATGGTGTATAAGGTGGCACAATTTCTTGATGAATTGCATTAAGCAACCATTCGTATGACGGAGGTAAGCAGAGCTATATACTGTAGATGAGCACCCGCAGGAGAAAGTTTTTTTTTCCCTTAAATTCACAAAAAGACCCCTAAGGCCCTAAATACGCAGTGAACTACAGTATGACACAAGGAATTTTTCAGATGGGCTAATAAATGTGCATCTGATGGTTGGTTATAGTGAGGACTGTTGAGATATTACAACAGACTGAGACTTTATCAGTGTTGAGTAAATACAATGGAGGGACAGCAGGTGGAGCTGTTGTGGATGTGTTAACAGTCTGTAATATATCTGTGTACTTGTTTGTTATAGGAATATTCCAGAAGAAGAGAGAAGAAGCATGCAGCAATGGCATATATACCTGTCTTGTTCAGCATGTTAGTTTGTATTATGATCTAAACAGTTTCAGTATATAAATAAGTTATACCACAAAGAAGCTTCCCAGTGTGTGCCTTCTGACTAAGTATGTAACAGGGGAGGTCCTATCTGAGTAGAAACACTTCTAACAAGGACAAAATATAAGACTTTGAGGGTAATTCAGGCCCGATCGCTCGCTAGCATTTTTTGTAGCGCTGCGATCAGGTCAGAACTGCGCATGCGTATGCACCGCAAAGCGCAGGCACGTCGCACAGGTACAAAGCGGTTCATTGCTCTGCGATGGGTTTGTATGAAGAATCCATTCGCACGAGCGATCGCAAGGAGATTGACAGGAAGAGGGCATTTGTGGGTGGCAACTGACCGTTTTCTGGGAGTGGTTGGAAAAATGCAGACGTGTCCATGCATTTGTAGGCCGGGTGTCTGATGTCAATTCCGGTACTGGACAGGCTGATGTGATTGCTCGACAGCACATGCGATCGCACACTTGCACAGCTAAAATATACTCCCCGGTGGGCGGTAACTATGCGAACGCAGGGCTGCAAAAACCAGCTAGCGAGTGATCAGGTCTGAATGACCCCCTTTGTCTATGCTTTCAATTAGTTCTGTTTTTTTAAACCCCAGGAGTGGCAGCCATATTACTGCTTGTGAGATTACAAAACGTCATTTACAGATGTTCAAAGATAACTTATTGGGTGTCTTTTTGGATAAACATGAATTTCCAGACTTTAAGGCTTTGGGAACTTACAGTACTCATTGATGGATCACTGTGGATTACGCACCAGCACAGGTGCGAATGTACTGTAGCTATAGTGATTGGTAAAAACGTAAAAGCCTGTGTTAGCTAATGCCACGGTTAAACAAATGAGTACACCAAAAAACAACACTAAAAGTGTGATATCGCTGTAACCCTTTGTGCAGCATCTGCTTTGCAGAAACTACAAGGTGGAAGATTTCCATTAACACTGTGATTATGTACATTTTGAGCAGCTATGTACAGTACTGTCATTAATTTGTAACAGTCAGTATTTTTCTTTTCTCCTGGTCCAGAGCGCCTGGTGATGTACATGCAGGTAGATTGGTTTCTAGGGTGCCTACAGTAGGTGCACCTTACCCTCAGGTCCATTCTCCCTGCAGTATTGGAATAGTGCAGGATTTAGTCTCTCACTTATAAACTTGTTGCACAGTCTTTATATTATAGCCAGCGACAGGGCAGCCATCAGGGGAGTGCTGGGGGCACATCTGTCCGGGCCCAGCCTCTCTGACAGAGAGAGGAGGGCCCGGGATGCTCATGCAGCCACCTGCCCGCCCGCCGCCGTCCACGCCGTTCCGCAGTCATCCCCGCTGTTCTGCCGCTGTCCTCCGACCCTCCAGCAGCTCTGTATTGAAAACTTCCCTCCCAAAATGGCCGTCGCCACAGAGGAGACAGTTATTTAAGATTCTAGAGCAGAGGTTCTCAAACTCGGTCCTCGGGGGCACACACAGTGCATGTTTTGCAGGTAACCCAGCAGGTGCACAGGTGTATTAATTACTCACTGACACATTTTAAAAGGTCCACAGGTGGAGCTAATTATTTCACTTGCAATTCTGTGAGGAGACCTGCAAAACATGCACTGTGTGTGCCCCCGAGGACCGAGTTTGAGAACCTCGGTTCTAGAGGAACTCTCTAGTATCTTGAATAACTGTCTCCTCTGAGGCGGTGGCCATTTTGGGAGGGATGTTTTCAATACGGCTGCAGGAGGACGGAGGAGAGCAGCAGAACAGCGGGATGGAGGGGGGCAGGCAGCGGCATCAGCATCACGGGCTCTCCCGTCAGCGGCATATGTATGTATGTATGTATGTATGTATATATGCATGCACGTGCGTGTATATAAAACACACACACACACACACACACACACACACACACACACATTCATTCATTAATTGTTGCAATTCTAAAGCCGACTTCTCCACAGTGGGGGGGGGGGAGCTGCCTATTTTGTCAGTCCCGGGCCCCGCAATTTCTGATGGCAGCCCTGGCCAGTGATGTCTAGCTTTACAGGCCTAATGGAATATGTTGTACTCACTACCCTTTAAATCAGCGGTATGTTGTTGGAGGTAAGGCCAGATTAAGGACCAGTGTTGCATGGGTATCCATCCAGTGTCATGTTGGAAAGTACATCTGTGATGTTCTTATCTCTTATTAAGGAATACTCACAGCGTGTAGGCTCATGAGCATGTCGGAGTAGCATACTGTCTCCATAGGCAAACACAGGAGGGGTTTCCAGTTGCCTGGAACCCCCCCCCACTCTTGGACAGCAGCTCATATTTTGACCACAATAGCAATAGTATATAATACAATTACTAGAGCTGCCACCGCATCATGCGGTGTAAGGAACAGAGCGGAGCTGCTGCACAAGCCCAGTGGTAGCAGCTTTTTCTGCAGAGTATGCTGTGTGGGTGGCCGGAGTGTAGCGAGGGCGGCTCCGGTGGAGCGTGAGCTCCGGGCGCCAAAGAAGTTAGAGGGCGCAGATGGGGCACACACTGACTAAGACACTAGGTGGTGAACAGCGCTGGCCAGTGGTGACAGCAAGAGACACTGAAATCCAGCACATGCCAGAGCTCCGCCCACCCTCTTTATATGTCTCACTGTCTGCTTGTAGCTATGCGGCCGGGTTACTTTTATCCTGCTGCACCTCTCCCTGCCCCAGCTGCTGCAGCACCACTTTCTGCCTTGGCTGCTGCAGACCTCTCTCTGCCCTGGCTGCTACAGAACCTCTCTCTACATTGATGCTGCAGCACCTCTCTATGCCTCAGCTGCTGCTGCAGCACCTCTCTCTGCATTAGAAGCTGCAACATAACATGTATAAATGGCACATCTGTGTTGTAAATTAATGTGTATTAGTGACTCTACTGTGGCATAACATGTATAAACAGCTCTTCTGTGGTGTAACGTGATTAATGGAAACTACTGTGTAATGTAATGTGAATTGGTACTATTCTGTGGTCACACCCCTTCCCGTTGAAACCACGGCCCTATTGTAAACTTGGGGGGCAGGGAACTTTCGCCCTGAGTTCACAAGGTCTAGAACTGGCCCTGTCACCAGTTTAGAATTTTTTTATATTTTTTATTTTCAAATATAACATTCCACCACACATTGGTCAGGCCCCCAATTCAGTATAGGGGAGGGTGTGCCGAAAAATACCCTTGCTCCGGGCACCATTGCACCTAGCTACACCTCTGGTGGATGGATCTGAGTCTACAATCAGTGCACTGGAACAGAGAGTAGATACCAAGAAAAAGAGACAGGAGCCTTACCATGAGGTGGGAGAATGTGTGCTTAAAAAGTGCAGTTCTGTCACCTACTGGTTCTATTATGTTAAGACCAAGGGGGAATGTAATGGGGTGTGAGATTTAGAAAGTGAGAGATTTTGGTAAAATTCTCCTGTTTTTTTTTTTTTTTTTAAAGTGGCAATCATTTACATGGCAAAATCAACCTGGTTTTGCGATGTAAATAATTGCCACTTTTAAAAAAAGGGGAATTTTACCAAAATCTCTCACTTTCTGATTCTCACACCCTGTTACATTTCCCCCCAAGACTCCCGCACTTGCATTTTGGAACCCCCCTCGAGAAATCCTGCGTTTGCCTCTGGTCTTCGTACCAAGGATTTCTTTCCACTTTGAGTTCATGAATACCCTGACAGAGAGGTGAGGTTCCCACACAGCACAGACACAGGAAAAGACTAACTGACTAAACTACTACTGTAAGTCACACTTGCCTACTTTTGCTAAAGCCTGTCAGGGAGATGTGAAAGTAACACCTATCAGCGCGGACGTGTACCGCTACATCGGAGAGGCGTGTCATAGAAATGGCTGACATCCAAATGTAAATGATCCCCAAAATTAGTAAGATCTACTTGTTGAAGAAAATACACTGATATTTTGCAGGATTTGTTTGTGTATTGTGTTTTACAAGAGGTTCCATATACTGTAAGTGGCCATGAGAAACCTTATTTAAAATGCATATAGCCATAGGGATCATTGTGGCTTATAACCAATACAGGGAAATGGCACTGATGATCCCATTGAATGTATGTATCGCTGATTTCTTGTTTCCCCCCAAGAATGTAACAGCTGCATAATGGGGGTAAGGTGCAATCAGGGAGATGTTGTACTATTCAGGGAGTCAGGGAGTTAGCTGCTATTTCAGGGAGTCTCCTGCAGAATGAGGGAGGGTAGGCAAGTCTGCTGTAAGTAAGTTTTATCGCAAAGAAAAAAATGTCTAACTTTCCCAGAAGAGAATATCCAATAGTTTGGCAGTAGTTCATAAACCAGGGTACTTAGGTGGTCATTCCGAGTTGATCGCTAGCTGCATTTGTTCGCAGCGCAGCGATCAGGCTAAAAAATGGCACTTCTGCGCATGTGTATGTTGCGCAATGCGCACACGCGTCGGACGAGTACAATGGACAATGTAGTTTTACACAGGGTCAAGCGATGCATTTCAGTCACACTGGTGGCCGCAGAGTGATTGACATGAAGTGGGCGTTTCTGGGTGTCAACTGACCGTTTTCTGTGAGTGTTTGGAAAAACGCAGGCGTGCCAGGGAAAACGCAGGCGTGGCTGGGCAAACGCAGGGCGTGTTTGTGACGTCAAAAACAGGAACTGAAGTGATCGCTTGCGCTGAGTAGGTTTTGAGCTACTCAGAAACTGCACAAAAAAACTTTGTAGCCGCTCTGTGATCCATTCGTACGCACTTCTGCTAAGCTAAAATACACTCCCAGTGGGAGGCGGCATAGCGTTTGCACGGCTGCTAAAAACTGCTAGCGAGCGATCAACTCGGAATGACCACCTTAGTACAATAATCTTAAAAGAAACAAAATATTTCCAGTATTTTCGTACACACCAGTAAAGATTCACTCTAACATTTTAGAAAAAAAATATTAACCTATTGGTATAATTTTTGCAGTATTTCTAGGGTACCAGTAGCAACAGCTGATTAAAGAAATATTTCTAATTGCCTATCAAATGTTAACAATACTTTATACATACATCTAGAAGTCTTTATAATATGAGTGCACGCAGAGCCGGCCATAGGCATAGGCAAACTAGGCAATTGCCTAGGGCATTTGATATGCCTAGGGGCATCAGCAGCTTCTGCTGATTAAAATTATATGCGGCATGCCTATATTCTGTATGTAGCATTTCATATGCAGATACAGCCACAGTCTCACACAGTATATAGGCATGCTACATATCAGTTTAATCAGTAGAAGCTGCTTGTGCATCCTAGCCACATAGCAATGCAAATAAGATGCATTTTCATAAAAAAAGGTGCCCGACGTTAGCATTGAGGCAAGATTTATGAGGACACATCTGTATCCAAGCAGAGGCAGAGGTCACAGTGTTAGTGGCAGTGTGAGTGCTGTGTGCATGTGAGTGGGTTGGTTGTGCAGTAGTATTCGGAATATGTGTAAGGAGCATTATGTGTGTCAATTAAAAATGCATTAATAATGTGCAACATATGTGTAAAGGGGCACTATGTGGGTCATTATGTGTATAAGGGCATTAATAATGTGCGGCATATGTGTAAGGGACATTATGTGTAAAAGGGCATTAATAAAGGTTGTCATAATGTGTAAGGTGCATTATGTTTATAAGGACATTAATGTGTCTCATATGTGTAAGGGGCATTACTGTGTGGAATTGTGTATAAATGCATTATTAATATAAGGCATTACGTGTTAGTATAAGGCATTACGTGTATAAGGTGCTCTACTATGTGGCGTTGAATATAGAAAGGGCACTACTGTGTCGTCTAATGTGAATAAAGAGCAATAGGGTGTGGTGTAATGTGAATAAGGAGCTATTCAGTGTGATGTAATGTGAATAAGGGGATCTACTGTAAGGAGTAACGTTTATAAGGTAAAGTGACACTACTGTGGGATGTAATATGAATTATGGACACTATCGCATGATAAAATGTGAATAAAGTTGCAGTACTGTATGGCGTAATTGGAATTGGGGTTACTATTGTGTGGCCATGTCCCTTGCCAGCAAAAACATACCCCTTTTTGGGCTGTGCGCCAAATGTGCGAACTGTTCCTATTTAAAATATAAGGGGTACAAACACCAAAATAAGGACTGCTATGGGTGAGGGGTGATGGTGCTTGGAAAGAGGTGCAAGGTCAGAGGCAGAACCAGCGATGGTGCTAGGGCGCACCAGCCAAAATCTTGCCTAGGGCATCATATTGGTTAGGGCCAGCTCTGAGTGCACGCTACTACATCCAGGTTCATTTATACAAATGATTGCTGAATTGCCCTGACTAGGCTTTTTGAAGAGCAAGGTCTTCCGAAACGGCAGTATAGGAGGCCGCAAATAGGCGAAGCCGCAACGCGCCAAGAAGGAGAACAACTAGCAACAGAACCAGGAGTTACTGCTCAAGCATGCGCAATTGAGACCGTGTGATGCCAAGGAGCAGAAAGGGGGGAGGTGCTGCATAAGAGTGCGCAGTAGGAAAATATGTTGCAATAAAATATCACTCATTATTGAACTAACATTTATTCTTCAGCAAGGAGAGTGTTCTTATTATTATTAATGCGACCTGACATCACTGAGGTTGTGAATTCACTTTGCACTGATCGCCAATTTGTGCGGAGTTTGTACGTTCTCCCCCCATGTGGGCATGCGTTTCCTCTGGGCGCTCCTGTTTCCTCCCGCACTTTAAAAACATTATTTTTTGGTGGCTGCCACAAGGTGAATTGGGTGCTGCCAAAATACAAACCCTAGTGTTTTCCATGTGATAGGGACTATAGATTGTTAGATCCACTGATGTGAACATCTGAAATATCTGAACAGCACTGCGGAATATGTGTGCGCTACTGTATACAAATAACTGGTAATAATAATACTAAGGATTAGTGATGTGCACCGGAAATTTTTCGGGTTTTGTGTTTTGGTTTTGGATTCGGTTCCGCGGCCGTGTTTTGGATTCAGACGCGTTTTGGCAAAACCTCCCTGAAAATTATTTGTCGGATTCGGGTGTGTTTTGGATTCGGGTGTGTTTTTACAAAAACCCCTCAAAAACAGCTTAAATCATAGAATTTGGGGGTCATTTTGATCCCATAGTATTATTAACCTCAATAACCATAATTTCCACTCATTTCCAGTCTATTCTGAACACCTCACACCTCACAATATTATTTTTAGTCCTAAAATTTGCACCGAGGTCGCTGGATGGCTAAGCTAAACGACCCAAGTGGGCGGCACAAACCCCTGGCCCATCTAGGAGTGGCACTGCAGTGACAGACAGGATGGCAGATCTAAACAATAGTCCCCAAACAGCACATGATGCAAAGAAAAAAAGAGGTGCAATGAGGTAGCTGTGTGACTAAGCTAAGCGACCCAAGTGGCCGACACAAACACCTGGCCCATCTAGGAGTGGCACTGCAGTGACAGACAGGATGGCAGATCTAAACAATAGTCCCCAAACAGCACATGATGCAAAGAAAAAAAGAGGTGCAATGAGGTAGCTGTGCGTCCCAAGTGGCCGACACAAACACCTGGCCCATCTAGGAGTGGCACTGCAGTTTTCTAGCGAGAGGATGAGTGCTTCCATCCTCATGTGAATCTGAACCACTAGCCATGAACATAGGCCAGGGCCCAGCCGTTCCTAGCCACTCCGTGTCGTAAATGGCATATTGGCAAGTTTACGCTTCTGATCAGACGCTTTTAATTTTACTGAACTTTTGTAGTATACTTGATGACACAGAGGTAGAGCAGTGGACTACTGCTATATATATATACTGGTGGTCACAGCAACATTCTGCACTGTCCCCTCCTACTATATACTGCGCACAACTAAAATGCAGCACAGGTATGGATGCATAGTATACTTGATGACACAGAGGTAGAGCAGTGGACTACTGTACCGTACTGCTATATATATATACTGGTGGTCACAGCAACATTCTGCACTGTCCCCTCCTACTATATACTGCGCACAACTAAAATGCAGCACAGGTATGGATGCATAGTATCCTTGACGACACAGAGGTAGAGCAGTGGACTACTGTACCGTACTGCTATATATATACTGGTGGTCACAGCAACATTCTGCCCTGTCCCCTCCTACTATATACTGCGCACAACTAAAATGCAGCACAGGTATGGATGCATAGTATACTTGACGACACAGAGGTAGAGCAGTGGACTACTGTACCGTAGTGCTATAAATATACTGGTGGTCACAGCAACATTCTGCACTGTCCCCTCCTACTATATACTGCGCACAACTAAAATGCAGCACAGGTATGGATGCATAGTATACTTGACGACACAGAGGTAGAGCAGTGGACTACTGTACCGTACTGCTATATATATATATATATATATACTGGTGGTCACAGCAACATTCTGCACTGTCCCCTCCTACTATATACTGCGCACAACTAAAATGCAGCACAGGTATTGATGGATAGTATACTTGACGACACAGAGGTAGAGCAGTGGACTAGTGTACTGTACTGCTATATATATACTGGTGGTCAACAAAATTCTGCACTGTCCTCCTACTATATACTACAATGCAGCACAGATATGGAGCATTTTTCAGGCAGAGAACGTAGATATTTTCAGCACACTGAGCACAGATATTTGCAAGCACACTGAGCACAGATATTTGCAGCACACTGAGCACAGATATTTGCAGCACACTGAACACAGAAACTGAGAGAACGCTGCACGTCCTCTCGCTATCATCTCCAATGCACGAGTGAAAATGGCGGCGACGCGCGGCTCCTTATATAGAATACGAATCTCACGAGAATCCGACAGCGGGATGATGACGTTCGGGCGCGCTCGGGTTAACCGAGCAAGGCGGGAAGATTCGAGTCTGCCTCGGAACCGTTTAAAATGGGTGAAGTTCGGGGGGGTTCGGATCCCGAGGAACCGAACCCGCTCATCACTACTAAGGATATTTACTTTATACAGTTGCTACTCTCTGTTCTCTGGGCAAGGGAACAACTATTGTATACTTTACAAATGTGTGAATATCTTATAATGCCACTCCATTTGGATCTTCTTATATCAGGTGTTAGCAGGGCTGGATTAAAGGGGGGTGCAACAGGGTCGGCTGTCCTTGGGCCCCCACATACAGACGTTCCCCCACACACACGGTAAGACTGACTCTGCAATTACAGAGTGGCACCTGTTTTTTGTGCAAGGGCTACAACTGCTCTCGATTCTGCATGCCGTGCAGAGCAGCTCCTGACTCAGATTGTGGGGGTGGGAGCAGATCAGGATGGGGAGGGGGGGGGGGGGTGAGGAGCGTTTCAGCGAGCAGGTTGATCGCCCCTTGTAACACAACTACAGAGTCAGGATCTGGCAACACACCATCAAAGCTCCTTCCGCCGTCACTGACTTGGAAGTGAGCTCTACAGTGCCCCCACATGGGCACTGGATGTACGGCGTGTACCAATAGAGGTGAGTTAAATTTGGGCCCCAGTCATAAGTCAGATCCGGCGACTGTGTGGCATACAGGTTAGGAAGGGGTGCATTGTAGCCATATTGGAAAGGAGGGCTTAAGGGTCCATTTTTTGGAGGGGACCCCCACAATTTAGGGACCCCACAAGCCTTAATCCTACCCTGGGAGTTAGTGTATCTTTAAATAGTTATGGCCGGATGTACTATGCACTGTAATGTGGTCAAAAGATCCCTCTCCTTATCCCCTGTGCATTGTGCATGTACTGGCCAGTGGGTGCCCATACACAATATGACTCCTGGGTAATAAACATGAAAGTCCTCACAACGCAAGGGACAGCTCTTATTGGAAGATAATTATTCATAAGTAGTCATGCATACAGGGTTAATAAACCCCGCAATGCAGGCAATAAGGGGAGGAAAATGCAGCACATGATACAGTACATCCCGCGCTTACATTGATCTTATTTCAGTTTGTCTGTAACATGGTAGAAAAATTAAAATAAGACCTAATGTTGGTTGAGCGTGAATGAAGGATTTGGTTTTCAAGAAAGCTAGGCTACAAAATGACTGTTACGTATTACTCAGGACATAAAGACATTATTGTGGTTGGGTGCCAAGATTGTAAATGGACCAAACAAGCCTCAAGCAATCCGTCAATAAGAAAACAGTAGCATACCAATTATACAATTACTGAAAAACAATTATCCAAAGTCTTTGACCCATGGGAGGCATTCCTCTGGGAATTGTCGCTGGCTCCCCAACCAAGGTCCTGCTCAAATCCAAAATGGATAATTGCTTTAGTGCAATTACTTAAAACACGATAGGTTGGTTTTCCTATAATTTATTGGCGTACTACTGCTGCTATTTTATTAGCACTCAAAGATTTTCAGGACCACAGGACGTGATCTTATTCAGATACGCAAATTATTTACCTGCTACGTCTTCCCAGTTCTTTAAACTTGTACAATTGGAAAATTCCTGGAAATGTTTCAAGCTTATAGCTCTGAATAAGTACTGGCTGATATTATTTCATAACATACAGTATCAACTCTCTATAAGGGTAGCCTGTAGACTTATTTTAAACAGCTCATACATTTTGTATGCACTATTCATTCACAGGTTTCCTTTTCCAGTTAAGATTTCAATCTAGTTTATGTATCCGGGACAGTTAGTATAACACGGGGAGAATCAGGGCAGCCCTCAGGGGGGGGGACTATGGGGACTGGTGTCCCGGGCCCTTACAGAGAGCGGGGAGCCCACCCCTGTCTCTTACCACCAATACCTGTAGAGCTGCACCCAGTGTCGGACTGGGGCATGAAGGGCCCACCAGGGGCATACAGTGGTAGGGGCCCATGTTTAGGGGTGTGGCCAGTCTCCAGAGGGGTGTGGCCAGCTTCCTCATTGGTTTGACTAACCATTAATGAGAGCATGAGCTGGGCCCCTTGATAGATATATATATAGTGAATATGGCTAATACATTCATAATAATGTACCAGAATAATAACAGCAATGCACTGTGGAGAATACACCATAATACTGTGCAGTCAGAGGAGGATTTACCACAAGGAAACCAAGGCGGCTGCTTAGGGCCCTGTAGATCTCAGGGGGCCCCACTGATAAGGCTGTATGGTGGTCATTTCCGGCAGAACGCGACCTTCGTCAAAAATGTCAGAGCACTGGGATGGCTGAATACTCGAGTCCCAGCAGGCCCTCACGGCTTAAACAGCTGTTAGATGCTGGATCCAGCGCATACCTGTGTCTCCAGTCCAGCAGTTTTGTAAACCTCTATCACTCATATACATTGCGGTCAGTGAGTGAAGGTGTAATAATGGGGTACAGGGACCTGCTACATTCAGTGAAGGTGGCCCTGATCTAAAATGCAGTAACTGAGTGGTGTAATAATGGAAGTAAGTGAGGGGCCTATCTATCTATCTATCTATCTATCTATCTATCTATCTATCTATCTATCTGTCTGTCTATTACAGTGTAAATATATTTCTCCTCTCACACTGGGAATTGCTGTGAACCTAAATAGCTGACCTGCAGATTTACCCAGGAACAGTGGCAGATCCAGTGGGGGGCGATGAGGTCGATCGCTCCCCGAAACACACCGACCCAGCCCCACACACTTGTTTTTCCTGTGGGCAGCAGAGCCAGAGGTCGGGGTAGCTGTGTGCGACTGCCAGGACCTGGCCGCGCTGGCCACATATAGGCAGTGCAGCTGAGATGGCGACGTGTGGGACCACCCAATGTGCCCCGGTCCTTGCTACCAGTGGCAGCAGCACAACTCTCTATGCACCGTGGCCTTGTTCTAGAAGACTTCAGCTGTGACGAAGCTGCCGTGTACTGGATATAACTGGTAAGGCAACTGTTATCTGGAGTTGGTAGCAAAGAGCAGAGGTTTACAAGAACTAAGGTAATTAAGGTTACCTCTTAGGGAGCTCAGCTACTAAGCTCACACTGAGCTGTGTTACTCAAGGAACTGGCAGCTTCTGTAACACAGGTCTCTTTACTTATACTTCCTGGTCTTTGGTGATTGGTGAACAGAGTCAGTTGATTCAGAGAGTCTCAGGCTGGCACAGAATTGGATAGCTCCCGGTCAGGTGATCAGACCCTGTCATGTCAGTACTCCAGGTTAGGCTCTGGTGTGGAGTGAGGCCTAGCAGGCCAGAAAAACACTGAAGCATAAACTCCTAAAATAAGCAGAGAATGCTGGCTTTTAGTCTTAAACACCAGAGAGCTGAGCACAGTGGAGAATGTATCTGGTGACCACTGGAGTCAGTGAGGCATATAGTATAATGACAGCAGTGATTGTTGTGTAGGCACAGCATAGAGAGACTTCCTGAATTCAATATTCACACAGAAGGTTAATCAACACAGCTCGTTAACTCTCACCGAGCAGTCAGAAATAACACAGGATCCAGGTCAGAAGGCAGAGGTAAGTCACCAAATATGAGAAATACAGTCAGAATCATGACAATATCTATCTATCTATCTATCTATCTATCTATCTATCTATCTATCTATCTATCTATCGGTCTATCACAGTGTAAATATATTTCTCCCCTCACACTGGGAATCGCTGTGAACCTACTGTAAATAGCTGACCTACAGATTTACCTGGAATTATATATTTCATGTTTTAGGAGTTTCTGGTGTCATGAGACCTGAATTGGTCTGTTTCTATAAAAGCAACAAATGGCATGCTGTCTGACATACGGGTTTGTATAGTTGTTACAGCATTTATATTCACGTCATATTATGAAGTACAACAAGTAGGACACTTAGCTGACTTTTATTATACGATTCTTTAGTATTTATTGTACAGTTTGTTAGTAATTCACTCTTTGCAATACATTTTGTTTAATGGATATATTTACTTGCAATTGAACTGATTGCTGAAACATAGAAACATGGAATGTGACGGCAGATAAGAACCACTTGGCCCATCTAGTCTGCCCCTTTTATACCATATTTTTATCTCAAACCTTATTTGATCCTTATTTCTGTGTAAGGAGATCCTTATGTCTATCCCATGCATGTTTAAATTGTTATACTGTCTTAGTCTCTACCACCTCTGATGGGAGGCTATTCCAGTTGTCCACTACCCTTTCTGTGAAGTAATTTTTCTTCAAATTTCCCCTGAACCTCCCCCCCTCCAGGATCAGTGTATGTCCTCGTGTCCTATTGCTTCTCTTCATTTGGATAATCTTTCCCTCCTGGACCTTGTTAAAACTCTTGAAATATTTGAAAGTTTCTATTATGTTCCCTCTTTCCCTTCTCTGCTTCAAACTATACTGTTCATGTTGAGATTATTTTGTCTTTCTGGGTATGTTTTGTGATGTAGGCCATGCACCATTTTAGTTGCCCTTCTTTGTAAAGTCTCTAATGTATTAATATCCTTCTGAAGATATGGCCTCCAGAACTGGACACAGTATTCTAGATGAGGCCGTACCAATGACCTATACAGTGGCATTATTACTTCTTTCTTTCTGCTGCTGATTCCTCTCCCAATGCAGCCAAGCATCTGACTAGCCTTCCTCATTGCTTTGTTACATTGCTTACCTGCCTTTATGTCACCTGAAATAGTGACTCCTAGATCCCTTTCCTCCTCAGTAGTTCCCAGTATAGTTCCATTAATACTATATTTATCCTTTATGTCACCTGAAATAGTAACTCCTATATCCCTTTCCTCCTCAGTAGTTCCCTGTATAGTGCCATTAATACTATAGTTAGCCTTTATGTCACCTGAAATAGTGACTCCTAGATCCCTTTCCTCCTCAGTAGTCTCCAGTATAGTGCCATTAATACTATATTTATCCTTTATGTCACCTGAAATAGTGACTCCTAGATCCCTTTCCTCCTCAGTAGTTTCCAGTATAGTGCCATTAATACTATATGTATCCTTTATGTCACCTGAAATAGTGACTCCTAGATCCCTTTCCTCCTCAGTAGTTCCCAGTATAGCGCCATTAATACTATATTTATCCTTTATGTCATCTGAAATAGTGACTCCTAGATCCCTTTCCTCCTCAGTAGTTTCAGTATAGTGCCATTAATACAATATTTAGCCTTTATGTCATATGAAATAGTGACTCCTAGATCCCTTTCCTCCTCAGTAGTTCCCAGTATAGTGCCATTAATACTATATTTATCCTTTATGTCACCTGAAATAGTGACTCCTAGATCCCTTTCCTCCTCAGTAGTTTCCAGTATAGTGCCATTAATACTATATTCATCCTTTATATCACCTGAGATAGTGACTCCTAGATCCCTTTCCTCCTCAGTAGTTCCCAGTATAGTGTCATTAATACTATATTTATCCTTTATGTCACCTGAAATAGTGACTCCTAGATCCCTTTCCTCCTCAGTAATTCCCAGTATAGTGCCATTAATGCTATATTTATCCTTTATGTCACCTGAAATAGTGACTCCTAGATCCCTTTCCTCCTCAGTAGTTTCCAGTATAGTGTCATTAATACTATATTTATCCTTTATGTCACCTGAAATAGTGACTCCTAGATCCCTTTCCTCCTCAGTAGTTTCCAGTATAGTGCCATTAATACTATATTTAGCCTTTATGTCACCTGAAATAGTGACTCCTAGATCCCTTTCCTCCTCAGTAGTTTCCAGTATAGTGCCATTAATACTACATTAAGCCTTTGGATTTTTGAGACCCAAGTGCATCATTTTGCATTTTTTGGCATTAAACTGTAATTGCCACACTCTTGACTATTCCTCTAGTTTACCTAGATCCTCAATCTTGTTTTACCCACTTGGTGTGTCTACCCTGTTGCATACCTTTGTGTCATCTGCAAAAAGGCATACTTTCCCTTTAATGCCATTTGCACTGTCACCAATAAAGATATTAAAAAGCACTGGTCCAAGTACAGATCCCTGGGGTACTCCACTGGTAACATTTCCCTCCTGTGAATGCACTCCATTTATTACAACTCTCTGTTTTCTATCCTGCAACCAAGAGCTTATCCATTCAACAATCTTAGTATCCAATCCCAACTTTCAAGTTTATTTAGCAGTCTGCGATGTGGAACAGTATCAAAAACCTTACTAAAGTCTAGATAAGCTATATCCATGGCTCCACCTTTATCCATCACTTTAGTCACACAGTCAAAAAGTCAATAAGGTTTGTTTGACGTGATCTCCCCATTTGGGATCCTGTAAATTGCTGGATTTGAGATAATCTACAACTCGTTCTTTTAAGAGTGTTTCCATCAATTTCCCTACTACTGATGTAGTTGTTTGCCTCTGGTCTGTAGTTGTTTGCCTCTTCCTTGCTTCCACTTTTGTGCAATGGGACTACATTCGCTCTTTTCCAGTCCAGCCCAGTAGCTAATGACTGGTTGAATAATTTTGTTAATGGTGCTACCAGCACCTCTTTAAGCTCTTATAGTATCCTTGGATGTATCCCATCTGGCCCCACATATTTGTCCACTTTCAGCTTTGAGAGTTCTGTTAGGACCTTCTCCTCTGTAAATGTACTTGTTTCATTTTCCTGAATATCCCTGCAACTTAACTGTGGCCCCTTCCCCTCTCTTTCAGTAGTGAAAACTGAGCAAAAATAATTATTAAGATGATCTGCTATTACATTGTCTCCCTCAACAAGACTCCCAGTCTCTGTCTTTAGTTTTATTATTCTGCCTTTTGTTTTTCTCCTTTGGCTTATATACCTAAAAAAAGTTTTGCCTCCTTCACCCACTGACTGGGCCATTTTCTTCTCAGCTTGTGCCTTTGCACATCTGATTACCTTCTTAGTCTCCTTCTGTCCAACAAGATATATCTCTTTGTCTTCATTATTTTGTGTCTGCTTACATTTCCTAAAAGCCATCTTTTTTGCTTTCACAATACTTGCTTCTTCTTTCACAAACCCCACTGGCTTCCTTTTCCTTGTGTTTTTCCTAACACTTTTGATACAAAGGTCTGTTGCCTTTAATATTGCTCTTTTTAATGGTTCTTAATGCTGCAGTCTGTAAATAGCGCATGTGGTTACTCTTGTGCTGTTCTTGGGGCCTAATTCAGAAGGGTGTGGGTCGCTGGTAAGTAGGTCAACAATGTTTAGGTCGACCACTATTGGTCGACAGTAAGTAGGTCGACAGGGTCTCTAGGTAGACATGGTCTAGGTCTAGGTCGACAGGTCAAAAGGTTGACCTGAGTTTTTTATGTTTTTTTGGTGTTGTTTTCTCCGTAGAGTGACCGGGAACCCCAATTCATGCACCGTGTCCGCTCGCCATGCTTCGGGCAAGGTGCCTCGCTCCGCTACTGCTGCGCTCAGCACAGGTTACTATTCCTAATCATAGTCCGTATTGATTGTTAAGTATGAAAAAGTTCAAAAAAGAAAAAAAAATTGAAAAACCTATGTCGCCCTTTTGACCTGTAGACCTACATGTCAACCTAAAGATCCTGTCGACCTAGAAACCCTGTTGACCTAGTTACTGTCCACCAATAGTGGTCGACCTAAGCATTGTCGACCTAGTTACTGTCAACCTAGAGACCGGATCCCATTCAGACCTGATCGCTAGCAGGCAATTTTTGCACTGCTGCGATCAGATAATCGCCGCCCACCGGGGAGTGTATTTTAGCTGTGCAAGTGTGCGATCGCATGTGTAGCAGAGATGTACAAACAGATCTTGTGCAGTCTCTGTGCAGCCCAGGACTTACTCAGCCGCTGCGATCACTTCAGCCTGTCCGGGACCGAAAGTGACGTCAGGAACACTCCCTGCAAATGCTTGGACACGCCTGTGTTTTTCCAACTACTCCCTGAAAACGGTCAGTTGCCACCCACAAATGCCCTTTTCCTGTCAGTCTCCTGGTGCTCAACTGGTGTTCTTGGTTTGGCTGCTTAGAAGGGGCAATTGTTTCCTCAGTAAACTGTGACACGGGTCTATCAAACATTTGATTACAATATTGGTTTACAAAATGTCTGTGTCCTGTTCCTTGGCTATATAAAGTTCAAGATCCAGGTTACCTCAAACTTTGAATTTGATAATGAGAAACTCAATTCCAAGGCACAGTGGCAATGTCAGTTGAACACAAAACCCCCTCCCCCGACCCCGCCTCCTCCCCACCTGTGATTGTACCACAAAATGGCTAAATTATTCATCAATCGATTACAACCTCCAAACTGGTTCACATACTTTGACTGTCTCTAACCCTTCAGCCGTGCACACTGACATGACTAACTCTCCCTCTTGTGCAGCAGCAGAACCAGACAGCCAGACGGCGAGAAGGACAGTATACTCTTCTGCTTGCATTCATGATGTCTGGTTCTACCGCTGCACAAGAGGGAGAGTTAGTCATGTCAGTGTGCTCTGGCCATGGGGTCCCCTGACAGAGGGGTTCCTAGGCTAGTGCAGGCAGAGACACAGGAGTATCAAGTTTCATGGCCTAGTGATGAAGCTTCACAACCAGGAGAGATAGGAGGTAGGGTGGGGGGAGAGCTGTAAGTGACACAGGGATCCCAGCTTCTCCTCTTCACCTGTGTTGGAATACCTTTCATATCAATTAATAGTTTAACACAGGTGACGCCAGTTTAGGAGCACCGCGTTTCCCTCCTGCAATGGGTCATGTTGGGAGCTGTGTATAATATACATGCCCCCTTCCCCTGGGCTCCCCTTTCTCAAGTCCCCCCCCCCCCCCCCCAAGGCTTTCTTTAGCCCTGACCCTAATGCATCTTAAGAGCTCGGTAAGATGCGTAGTTTTTTAAGATAGCGCATTAAAACACTGAGCTACACTATGGGACCCCTGATTCTTATTACGCTAATTCAGAGCTATGCATCCAAAATGTAAAAACGTCTCAAAGGAAAACAATAAACTTTCTTACAAGTAGAATGTAACGTGACTCTACAGTTGCTTTATATGTTTAATAAAACACACATACATAAATCATTCCAAGAACAAAACCACATTCATCCGTACTTACAAAGATTTTATCACAAGCAGCCGGAATTCAAGGTCATCCTTGTACCCCAATGGAACAATGCCCCCAGTGACACCATTTCTATGAGCAGGGGGGATGAATGAACCCGGTTTCATTTAGAGGCTCATTACACACATCAATATCTTATTTAAATCATTTATAAAACCAACAGTGCTGACACATTGGGCCTAATTCACACCTGATCGCTAGCAGGAGATTTTTGCTGCCCTGCGATCAGATAGTCGCTGTCTACAGGGCAGTGTATTTTCGCTGTGCAAGTGTGCGAACGCATGTGTAGCAGCACTGTACAAACAGATTTTGTACAGTCTTTGCGCAGCCCAGGACTTGATGGGCTGCGATCACTTCCGCCTGTTCTGCACCGCCATCGCCACTACCGCCGCCGCAGGGTTGACAGCAGCCCCCGTCGTGACTACCCCCTTCCCACACGCACCTCACCGCATGGTAAATATACTTACCAGTCCAGGGAGCCGGTCGTCGCTGCTCCTGCAGGGCTGCCGGGCGCCATATGCTGTGCGCTTCCATTATCCCTGGTGCTGTAAAGTGAGCTGCCATTTTGCAGCGTCATGTTACTGTACTGGGGGTCACAGCGCAGCACATGGAGGACCCGGCAGCCCGCAGCGGAGCACCGATCACCGGCTCATGGACGTATGGTTATTTTATTTGATTTTTTTACTTTTTTTTTTCTTGACAAAATTTTTTTCATATTTTTTTTTTTTTTAGTAAATTTGGCCCGGATCACATTTCCTATTATAAATATGGGAAATGCGATGTGGGTGACTAAAAAAATGTGAGCTTATGTTTACATTTTCTTACACTACAGCCGGTTGTTGTCAGCAGCCCAATAGCCTCCCAGTATGTTTACCAGCGCTGAGCACCGGGAAGCAATCTATACGGTAACATCCTAAAACCATGGTAAGTAGCAGAGAAGCCAAGACCCAAGTGATACTAACCACTGTGCCACTACAGCATACAGTATGACCTTTCTTGTCATGGCTGCTGAGTAAAATACTAAGGGTTCAATCCAATTGCCTGCAATGCTCACAGGTGCAAATTAGCATGGTATCCAGAATTCGGGCTAAGAGCTGGCCAGGGGAGGGGTGCGAGATGTGGCGCTGTTGTTGCATCTCAACGGCGCTATATCGGCAACTCACACCCTTCGTGGGTAATCGGATTGACCCCTAAGATTAAGGTCTGGTTGCTACAACTACTCTAGGATAACTCCAGATAGAAGAACAGTGGAGATATTGCCAATAGCAAACAATCAGCTTGTAGCTATCATTTATCAAGTACAAGGTTTGACACATCTCTCCCTAGAACGGCTGAGGACTACGCTAGAGCAGAAGCATCTGTTGTGCATGTGTGTCATCCAGAAGTAGAGGCAGTGCTACAAATTACCTCCACAATGTCTCAGGCCCGCTGCTGCAGCCTGCCTTGCGTCCTGCAATGCCCTGTTGCAGCATGGCTAAAGGCACATCTGAGTATAGTAGTCATTACATTACAGCTCCCGACACACATGACCTCTCTGTAACTCTACTGTCTGCTACATACTGACCTTATATGGTTGGATGACATTGCTGACCCTGATTCTGGCTACTTACCCATTTACAAACAAGTACAGCATGCCGCTGACCTCAGATTAGTACCAGTACCGTAACTAGACATTTTAGCGCTGTGTGCACGAAACAGCATCGGCACCCCCCCCCCCCCACCTTACATATGCAAAATATATAGGGGCATGGCTTCAAGTGAAAGGGGTGTGGCCACAGAGCTCCCTTTGACACATTACGGCAGGCAGAGCCCCTTTTACACCTAACGAAAGGTAGAGTCACCTTTTACACATTACGGCAGCAGAGTCCTCCTTTTTACACATTGCAGCAGTCAGAGTCCTGTTTTTACACATTAGGCAGGCAGTCCCCCTTTTTCACACATTACAGAAGCAGAGTCCCCCTTTTTACACATTAGGCAGGCAGTCCCCCTTTTTCACACATTACAGATGCAGAGTCCCCCTTTTTACACATTTGGCATGGTTAGAGCAGGTGAGAGGAACGTGGGGGGGAGAGCGAGGGTTAGAGCAGATGAGGACCACGCTGGGGGAGGGTTATGGTTAGAGCAGGTAAGAGGAATGCGGAGGGAGGATTAGGGAGAGAGCGAGTGAGGAACGCAGGGGGAGGATTAGGGAGAGAGCGAGTGAGAGGAACGCGGGGGGAGGATTAGGGAGAGAGCGAGTGAGAGGAACGCGGGGGGAGGATTAGGGAGAGAGCGAGTGAGAGGAACGCGGGGGGAGGATTAGGGAGAAAGCGAGTAAGGAACGCAGGGGGAGGATTAGGGAGAGAGCGAGTGAGAGGAACGCGGGGGGAGGATTAGGGAGAGAGCAGGTGAGAGGAACGCAGGGGGAGGATTAGGGAGAGAGCGAGTGAGAGGAACGTGGGGGGAGGATTAGGGAGAGAGCGAGTGAGAGGAACGCGGGGGGAGGATTAGGGAGAGAGCAGGTGAGAGGAACGCAGGGGGGAGGATTAGGGAGAGAGCGAGTGAGAGGAACGCGGGGGGAGGATTAGGGAGAGAGCGAGTGAGAGGAACGCGGGGGGAGGATTAGGGAGAGAGCAAATGAGAGGAACGCGGGGGGAGGATTAGGGAGAGAGCGAGTGAGGAACGCAGGGGGAGGATTAGGGAGAGAGCGAGTGAGAGGAACGCGGGGGGAGGATTAGGGAGAGAGCGAGTGAGAGGAACGCAGGGGGAGGATTAGGGAGAGAGCGAGTGAGAGGAACGCGGGGAGAGGATTAGAGAGAGCGGGTGAGAGGAACGCAGGGGGAGGATTAGGGAGAGAGCGGGTGAGAGGAACGCGGGGGGAGGATTAGGGAGAGAGCGAGTGAGAGGAACGCGGGGAGATGATTAGGGAGAGAGCGAGTGAGAGGAACGCGGGGGGAGGGTTAGGTAGAGAGCGGGTGAGAGGAACGCAGGGGGAGGATTAGGGAGAGAGCGGGTGAGAGGAACGCGGGGGGAGGATTAGGGAGAGAGCAGGTGAGAGGAACGCGGGGGGAGGATTAGGGAGAGAGCGGGTGAGAGGAACGCGGGGAGAGGATTAGGTAGAGAGCGGGTGAGAGGAATGCGGGGGGAGGATTAGGGAGAGAGCGAGTGAGAGGAACGCGGGGGAAGGATTAGGGAGAGAGCGAGTGAGAGGAACGCAGGGGGAGGATTAGGGAGAGAGCGAGTGAGAGGAACTTGGGGGGAGGATTAGGAAGAGAGCGAGTGAGAGGAACGTGGGGGGAAGATTAGGGAGAGAGCAAGTAAGAGGAACGCGGGGGGAGGATTAGGTAGAGAGCGGGTGAGAGGAACGCGGGGGGAGGATTAGGGAGAGAGCGAGTGAGAGGAACGCGGGGTGAGGATTAGGGAGAGAGCGAGTAAGAGGAACGCGGGGGGAGGATTAGGTAGAGAGCGGGTGAGAGGAACGCGGGGGGAGGATTAGGGAGAGAGCGGGTGAGAGGAACGCGGGGGGAGGATTAGGGAGAGAGCGAGTGAGAGGAACGCGGGGGGAGGATTTGGGAGAGAGCGGGTGAGAGGAACGCGGGGAGAGGATTAGGTAGAGAGCGGGTGAGAGGAATGCGGGGGGAGGATTAGGGAGAGAGCGAGTGAGAGGAACGCGGGGGGAGGATTAGGTAGAGAGCGGGTGAGAGGAACGCGGGGGGAGGATTAGGTAGAGAGCGGGTGAGAGGAACGCAGGGGGAGGATTAGGGAGAGAGCGAGTGAGGAACGCAGGGGGAGGATTAGGGAGAGAGCGAGTGAGAGGAACGCGGGGGGAGGATTAGGAAGAGAGCGAGTGAGAGGAACATGGGGGAGGATTAGTTAGAGAGCGGGTGAGAGGAACGCGGGGGGAGGATTAGGGAGAGAGCGAGTGAGAGGAACGCGGGGGGAGGATTAGGTAGAGAGCGGGTGAGAGGAATGCGGGGGGAGGATTAGGGAGAGAGCGAGTGAGAGGAACGCGGGGGGAGGATTAGGTAGAGAGCGGGTGAGAGGAACGCGGGGGGAGGATTAGGGAGAGAGCGGGTGAGAGGAACGCGGGGGGAGGATTAGGGAGAGAGCGAGTGAGAGGAACGCGGGGAGAGGATTAGGGAGAGAGCGAGTAAGAGGAACGCGGGGGGAGGATTAGGGAGAGAGCGAGTGAGAGGAACGCGGGGGGAGGATTAGGGAGAGAGCGAGTGAGAGGAACGCGGGGGGAGGATTAGGGAGAGAGCGAGTGAGAGGAACGCGGGGGGAGGGTTAGGTAGAGAGCGGGTGAGAGGAACGCAGGGGGAGGATTAGGGAGAGAGCGGGTGAGAGGAACGCGGGGGGAGGATTAGGGAGAGAGCGGGTGAGAGGAACGCGGGGGGAGGATTAGGGAGAGAGCGAGTGAAATGAACGTGGGGGGAGGATTAGGGAGAGAGCGAGTGAGAGGAACGTGGGGGAGGATTAGGGAGAGAGCGAGTGAGAGGAACGCGGGGGGAGGATTAGGGAGAGAGCGAGAGGAACGCAGGGGGAGGATTAGGGAGAGAGCGAGTGAGAGGAACGCGGGGGGAGGATTAGGGAGAGAGCGAGTGAGAGGAATGCAGGGGGAGGATTAGGGAGAGAGCGAGTGAGAGGAACGCGGGGGGAGGATTAGGGAGAGAGCGAGTGAGAGGAACGCAGGGGGAGGATTAGGGAGAGAGCGAGTGAGAGGAACGCAGGGGGAGGATTAGGGAGAGAGCGAGTGAGAGGAACTTGGGGGGAGGATTAGGAAGAGAGCGAGTGAGAGGAACGTGGGGGGAGGATTAGGGAGAGAGCGAGTAAGAGGAACGCGGGGGGAGGATTAGGTAGAGAGCGGGTGAGAGGAACGCGGGGGGAGGATTAGGGAGAGAGCGAGTGAGAGGAACGCGGGGTGAGGATTAGGGAGAGAGCGAGTAAGAGGAACGCGGGGGGAGGATTAGGTAGAGAGCGGGTGAGAGGAACGCGGGGGGAGGATTAGGGAGAGAGCGGGTGAGAGGAACGCGGGGGGAGGATTAGGGAGAGAGCGAGTGAGAGGAACGCGGGGGGAGGATTTGGGAGAGAGCGGGTGAGAGGAACGCGGGGAGAGGATTAGGTAGAGAGCGGGTGAGAGGAATGCGGGGGGAGGATTAGGGAGAGAGCGAGTGAGAGGAACGCGGGGGGAGGATTAGGTAGAGAGCGGGTGAGAGGAACGCGGGGGGAGGATTAGGTAGAGAGCGGGTGAGAGGAACGCAGGGGGAGGATTAGGGAGAGAGCGAGTGAGGAACGCAGGGGGAGGATTAGGGAGAGAGCGAGTGAGAGGAACGTGGGGGGAGGATTAGGAAGAGAGCGAGTGAGAGGAACATGGGGGAGGATTAGTTAGAGAGCGGGTGAGAGGAACGCGGGGGGAGGATTAGGGAGAGAGCGAGTGAGAGGAACGCGGGGGGAGGATTAGGTAGAGAGCGGGTGAGAGGAATGCGGGGGGAGGATTAGGGAGAGAGCGAGTGAGAGGAACGCGGGGGGAGGATTAGGTAGAGAGCGGGTGAGAGGAACGTGGGGGGAGGATTAGGGAGAGAGCGGGTGAGAGGAACGCGGGGGGAGGATTAGGGAGAGAGCGAGTGAGAGGAACGCGGGGAGAGGATTAGGGAGAGAGCGAGTAAGAGGAACGCGGGGGGAGGATTAGGGAGAGAGCGAGTAAGAGGAACGCGGGGGGAGGATTAGGTAGAGAGCGGGTGAGAGGAATGCGGGGGGAGGATTAGGGAGAGAGCGAGTGAGAGGAACCCGGGGGGAGGATTAGGTAGAGAGCGGGTGAGAGGAACGCGGGGAGAGGATTAGGGAGAGAGCGAGTGAGAGGAACGCGGGGGGAGGATTAGGTAGAGAGCGGGTGAGAGGAATGCGGGGGGAGGATTAGGGAGAGAGCGAGTGAGAGGAACGCGGGGGGAGGATTAGGTAGAGAGCGGGTGAGAGGAACGCGGGGGGAGGATTAGGGAGAGAGCGGGTGAGAGGAACTCGGGGGGAGGATTAGGGAGAGAGCGAGTGAGAGGAACGTGGGGGGAGGATTAGGGAGAGAGCAAGTGAGAGGAACGCGGGGGGAGGATTAGGTAGAGAGCGGGTGAGAGGAACGCGGGGGAGGATTAGGGAGTGAGCGATTGAGAGGAACGCGGGGGGAGGATTAGGGAGAGAGCGGGTGAGAGGAACGCGGGGAGAGGATTAGGGAGAGAGCGAGTGAGAGGAACGCGAGGGGAGGATTAGGGAGAGAGCGAGTAAGAGGAATGCGGGGGGAGGATTAGGTAGAGAGCGGGTGAGAGGAACGCGGGGGGAGGATTAGGGAGAGAGCGAGTGAGAGGAACGCGGGGAGAGGATTAGGGAGAGAGCGAGTAAAAGGAACGCGGTGGGAGGATTAGGGAGAGAGCGAGTAAGAGGAACGCGGGGGGAGGATTAGGTAGAGAGCGGGTGAGAGGAACGCGGGGAGAGGATTAGGGAGAGAGCGGGTGAGAGGAACGCGGGGAGAGGATTAGGTAGAGAGCGGGTGAGAGGAATGCGGGGGGAGGATTAGGGAAAGAGCGAGTGAGAGGAATGCGGGGGGAGGATTAGGGAGAGAGCGAGTGAGAGGAACGCGGGGGGAGGATTAGGTAGAGAGCGGGTGAGAGGAACGCGGGGGGAGGATTAGGGAGAGAGCGGGTGAGAGGAACGCGGGGGAAGGATTAGGGAGAGAGCGAGTGAGAGGAATGCGGGGGGAGGATTAGGGAGAGAGCGAGTGAGAGGAACGCAGGGGGAGGATTAGGTAGAGAGCGGGTGAGAGGAACGCGGGGGGAGGATTAGGGAGAGAGCGGGTTAGAGGAACGCGGGGAGAGGATTAGGGAGAGAGCGAGTGAGAGGAACGCGGGGGGAGGATTAGGGAGAGAGCGGGTGAGAGGAACGCAGGGGGAGGATTAGGTAGAGAGCGGGTGAGAGGAACGCGGGGGGAGGATTAGGGAGAGAGCGGGTGAGAGGAACGCGGGGGGAGGATTAGGGAGAGAGCGAGTGAAATGAACGTGGGGGGAGGATTAGGGAGAGAGCGAGTGAGAGGAACGCGGGGGGAGGATTAGGGAGAGAGCGAGTGAGAGGAACGCGGGGGGAGGATTAGGGAGAAAGCGAGTAAGGAACGCAGGGGGAGGATTAGGGAGAGAGCGAGTGAGAGGAACGCGGGGGGAGGATTAGGGAGAGAGCAGGTGAGAGGAACGCAGGGGGAGGATTAGGGAGAGAGCGAGTGAGAGGAACGTGGGGGGAGGATTAGGGAGAGAGCGAGTGAGAGGAACGCGGGGGGAGGATTAGGGAGAGAGCAGGTGAGAGGAACGCAGGGGGGAGGATTAGGGAGAGAGCGAGTGAGAGGAACGCGGGGGGAGGATTAGGGAGAGAGCGAGTGAGAGGAACGCGGGGGGAGGATTAGGGAGAGAGCAAATGAGAGGAA
Source organism: Pseudophryne corroboree (assembly GCF_028390025.1). Lineage (NCBI taxonomy): Eukaryota > Metazoa > Chordata > Amphibia > Anura > Myobatrachidae > Pseudophryne > Pseudophryne corroboree. The sequence continues at coordinate 358,065,662 of NC_086454.1, read as the reverse complement.
CGCGGGGGGAGGATTAGGGAGAGAGCGAGTGAGGAACGCAGGGGGAGGATTAGGGAGAGAGCGAGTGAGAGGAACGCGGGGGGAGGATTAGGGAGAGAGCGAGTGAGAGGAACGCAGGGGGAGGATTAGGGAGAGAGCGAGTGAGAGGAATGCGGGGAGAGGATTAGAGAGAGCGGGTGAGAGGAACGCAGGGGGAGGATTAGGGAGAGAGCGGGTGAGAGGAACGCGGGGGGGAGGATTAGGGAGAGAGCGAGTGAGAGGAACGCGGGGAGATGATTAGGGAGAGAGCGAGTGAGAGGAACGCGGGGGGAGGGTTAGGTAGAGAGCGGGTGAGAGGAACGCAGGGGGAGGATTAGGGAGAGAGCGGGTGAGAGGAACGCGGGGGGAGGATTAGGGAGAGAGCAGGTGAGAGGAACGCGGGGGGAGGATTAGGGAGAGAGCGGGTGAGAGGAACGCGGGGAGAGGATTAGGTAGAGAGCGGGTGAGAGGAATGCGGGGGGAGGATTAGGGAGAGAGCGAGTGAGAGGAACGCGGGGGAAGGATTAGGGAGAGAGCGAGTGAGAGGAACGCAGGGGGAGGATTAGGGAGAGAGCGAGTGAGAGGAACTTGGGGGGAGGATTAGGAAGAGAGCGAGTGAGAGGAACGTGGGGGGAAGATTAGGGAGAGAGCAAGTAAGAGGAACGCGGGGGGAGGATTAGGTAGAGAGCGGGTGAGAGGAACGCGGGGGGAGGATTAGGGAGAGAGCGAGTGAGAGGAACGCGGGGGTGAGGATTAGGGAGAGAGCGAGTAAGAGGAACGCGGGGGGAGGATTAGGTAGAGAGCGGGTGAGAGGAACGCGGGGGGAGGATTAGGGAGAGAGCGGGTGAGAGGAACGCGGGGGGAGGATTAGGGAGAGAGCGAGTGAGAGGAACGCGGGGGGAGGATTTGGGAGAGAGCGGGTGAGAGGAACGCGGGGAGAGGATTAGGTAGAGAGCGGGTGAGAGGAATGCGGGGGGAGGATTAGGGAGAGAGCGAGTGAGAGGAACGCGGGGGGAGGATTAGGTAGAGAGCGGGTGAGAGGAACGCGGGGGGAGGATTAGGTAGAGAGCGGGTGAGAGGAACGCAGGGGGAGGATTAGGGAGAGAGCGAGTGAGGAACGCAGGGGGAGGATTAGGGAGAGAGCGAGTGAGAGGAACGCGGGGGGAGGATTAGGAAGAGAGCGAGTGAGAGGAACATGGGGGAGGATTAGTTAGAGAGCGGGTGAGAGGAACGCGGGGGGAGGATTAGGGAGAGAGCGAGTGAGAGGAACGCGGGGGGAGGATTAGGTAGAGAGCGGGTGAGAGGAATGCGGGGGGAGGATTAGGGAGAGAGCGAGTGAGAGGAACGCGGGGGGAGGATTAGGTAGAGAGCGGGTGAGAGGAACGCGGGGGGAGGATTAGGGAGAGAGCGGGTGAGAGGAACGCGGGGGGAGGATTAGGGAGAGAGCGAGTGAGAGGAACGCGGGGAGAGGATTAGGGAGAGAGCGAGTAAGAGGAACGCGGGGGGAGGATTAGGGAGAGAGCGAGTGAGAGGAACGCGGGGGGAGGATTAGGGAGAGAGCGAGTGAGAGGAACGCGGGGGGAGGATTAGGGAGAGAGCGAGTGAGAGGAACGCGGGGGGAGGGTTAGGTAGAGAGCGGGTGAGAGGAACGCAGGGGGAGGATTAGGGAGAGAGCGGGTGAGAGGAACGCGGGGGGAGGATTAGGGAGAGAGCGGGTGAGAGGAACGCGGGGGGAGGATTAGGGAGAGAGCGAGTGAAATGAACGTGGGGGGAGGATTAGGGAGAGAGCGAGTGAGAGGAACGTGGGGGAGGATTAGGGAGAGAGCGAGTGAGAGGAACGCGGGGGGAGGATTAGGGAGAGAGCGAGAGGAACGCAGGGGGAGGATTAGGGAGAGAGCGAGTGAGAGGAACGCGGGGGGAGGATTAGGGAGAGAGCGAGTGAGAGGAATGCAGGGGGAGGATTAGGGAGAGAGCGAGTGAGAGGAACGCGGGGGGAGGATTAGGGAGAGAGCGAGTGAGAGGAACGCAGGGGGAGGATTAGGGAGAGAGCGAGTGAGAGGAACGCAGGGGGAGGATTAGGGAGAGAGCGAGTGAGAGGAACTTGGGGGGAGGATTAGGAAGAGAGCGAGTGAGAGGAACGTGGGGGGAGGATTAGGGAGAGAGCGAGTAAGAGGAACGCGGGGGGAGGATTAGGTAGAGAGCGGGTGAGAGGAACGCGGGGGGAGGATTAGGGAGAGAGCGAGTGAGAGGAACGCGGGGTGAGGATTAGGGAGAGAGCGAGTAAGAGGAACGCGGGGGGAGGATTAGGTAGAGAGCGGGTGAGAGGAACGCGGGGGGAGGATTAGGGAGAGAGCGGGTGAGAGGAACGCGGGGGGAGGATTAGGGAGAGAGCGAGTGAGAGGAACGCGGGGGGAGGATTTGGGAGAGAGCGGGTGAGAGGAACGCGGGGAGAGGATTAGGTAGAGAGCGGGTGAGAGGAATGCGGGGGGAGGATTAGGGAGAGAGCGAGTGAGAGGAACGCGGGGGGAGGATTAGGTAGAGAGCGGGTGAGAGGAACGCGGGGGGAGGATTAGGTAGAGAGCGGGTGAGAGGAACGCAGGGGGAGGATTAGGGAGAGAGCGAGTGAGGAACGCAGGGGGAGGATTAGGGAGAGAGCGAGTGAGAGGAACGTGGGGGGAGGATTAGGAAGAGAGCGAGTGAGAGGAACATGGGGGAGGATTAGTTAGAGAGCGGGTGAGAGGAACGCGGGGGGAGGATTAGGGAGAGAGCGAGTGAGAGGAACGCGGGGGGAGGATTAGGTAGAGAGCGGGTGAGAGGAATGCGGGGGGAGGATTAGGGAGAGAGCGAGTGAGAGGAACGCGGGGGGAGGATTAGGTAGAGAGCGGGTGAGAGGAACGTGGGGGGAGGATTAGGGAGAGAGCGGGTGAGAGGAACGCGGGGGGAGGATTAGGGAGAGAGCGAGTGAGAGGAACGCGGGGAGAGGATTAGGGAGAGAGCGAGTAAGAGGAACGCGGGGGGAGGATTAGGGAGAGAGCGAGTAAGAGGAACGCGGGGGGAGGATTAGGTAGAGAGCGGGTGAGAGGAATGCGGGGGGAGGATTAGGGAGAGAGCGAGTGAGAGGAACCCGGGGGGAGGATTAGGTAGAGAGCGGGTGAGAGGAACGCGGGGAGAGGATTAGGGAGAGAGCGAGTGAGAGGAACGCGGGGGGAGGATTAGGTAGAGAGCGGGTGAGAGGAATGCGGGGGGAGGATTAGGGAGAGAGCGAGTGAGAGGAACGCGGGGGGAGGATTAGGTAGAGAGCGGGTGAGAGGAACGCGGGGGGAGGATTAGGGAGAGAGCGGGTGAGAGGAACTCGGGGGGAGGATTAGGGAGAGAGCGAGTGAGAGGAACGTGGGGGGAGGATTAGGGAGAGAGCAAGTGAGAGGAACGCGGGGGGAGGATTAGGTAGAGAGCGGGTGAGAGGAACGCGGGGGAGGATTAGGGAGTGAGCGATTGAGAGGAACGCGGGGGGAGGATTAGGGAGAGAGCGGGTGAGAGGAACGCGGGGAGAGGATTAGGGAGAGAGCGAGTGAGAGGAACGCGAGGGGAGGATTAGGGAGAGAGCGAGTAAGAGGAATGCGGGGGGAGGATTAGGTAGAGAGCGGGTGAGAGGAACGCGGGGGGAGGATTAGGGAGAGAGCGAGTGAGAGGAACGCGGGGAGAGGATTAGGGAGAGAGCGAGTAAAAGGAACGCGGTGGGAGGATTAGGGAGAGAGCGAGTAAGAGGAACGCGGGGGGAGGATTAGGTAGAGAGCGGGTGAGAGGAACGCGGGGAGAGGATTAGGGAGAGAGCGGGTGAGAGGAACGCGGGGAGAGGATTAGGTAGAGAGCGGGTGAGAGGAATGCGGGGGGAGGATTAGGGAAAGAGCGAGTGAGAGGAATGCGGGGGGAGGATTAGGGAGAGAGCGAGTGAGAGGAACGCGGGGGGAGGATTAGGTAGAGAGCGGGTGAGAGGAACGCGGGGGGAGGATTAGGGAGAGAGCGGGTGAGAGGAACGCGGGGGAAGGATTAGGGAGAGAGCGAGTGAGAGGAATGCGGGGGGAGGATTAGGGAGAGAGCGAGTGAGAGGAACGCAGGGGGAGGATTAGGTAGAGAGCGGGTGAGAGGAACGCGGGGGGAGGATTAGGGAGAGAGCGGGTTAGAGGAACGCGGGGAGAGGATTAGGGAGAGAGCGAGTGAGAGGAACGCGGGGGGAGGATTAGGGAGAGAGCGGGTGAGAGGAACGCAGGGGGAGGATTAGGTAGAGAGCGGGTGAGAGGAACGCGGGGGGAGGATTAGGGAGAGAGCGGGTGAGAGGAACGCGGGGGGAGGATTAGGGAGAGAGCGAGTGAAATGAACGTGGGGGGAGGATTAGGGAGAGAGCGAGTGAGAGGAACGTGGGGGAGGATTAGGGAGAGAGCGAGTGAGAGGAACGCGGGGGGAGGATTAGGGAGAGAGCGAGTGAGAGGAACGCAGGGGGAGGATTAGGGAGAGAGCGAGTGAGAGGAACGCGGGGGGAGGATTAGGGAGAGAGCGAGTGAGAGGAACGCAGGGGGAGGATTAGGGAGAGAGCGAGTGAGAGGAACGTGGGGGGAGGATTAGGGAGAGAGCGAGTGAGAGGAACGCAAGGGGAGGATTAGGGAGAGAGCGAGTGAGAGGAACGCAGGGGGAGGATTAGGGAGAGAGCGAGTGAGAGGAACTTGGGGGGAGGATTAGGAAGAGAGCGAGTGAGAGGAACGTGGGGGGAGAATTAGGGAGAGAGCGAGTAAGAGGAACGCGGGGGGAGGATTAGGTAGAGAGCGGGTGAGAGGAACGCGGGGGGAGGATTAGGGAGAGAGCGAGTGAGAGGAACGCGGGGAGAGGATTAGGGAGAGAGCGAGTAAGAGGAACGCGGGGGGAGGATTAGGTAGAGAGCGGGTGAGAGGAACGCGGGGGGAGGATTAGGGAGAGAGCGGGTGAGAGGAACGCGGGGGGAGGATTAGGGAGAGAGCGAGTGAGAGGAACGCGGGGGGAGGATTTGGGAGAGAGCGGGTGAGAGGAACGCGGGGAGAGGATTAGGTAGAGAGCGGGTGAGAGGAATGCGGGGGGAGGATTAGGGAGAGAGCGAGTGAGAGGAACGCGGGGGGAGGATTAGGTAGAGAGCGGGTGAGAGGAACGTGGGGGGAGGATTAGGGAAAGAGCGGGTGAGAGGAACGCGGGGGGAGGATTAGGGAGAGAGCGAGTGAGAGGAACGCGGGGGGAGGATTAGGGAGAGAGCAAGTGAGAGGAACGCGGGGGGAGGATTAGGCAGAGAGCGCTTGAGAGGAACGCGGGGCAGGATTAGGGAGAGAGCGAGTGAGAGGAACGCGGGGGGAGGATTAGGGAGAGAGCGGGTGAGAGGAACGCGGGGAGAGGATTAGGGAGAGAGCGAGTGAGAGGAACGCGAGGGGAGGATTAGGGAGAGAGCGAGTAAGAGGAACGCGGGGGGAGAATTAGGGAGAGAGCGAGTGAGAGGAACGCGGGGGGAGGATTAGGTAGAGAGCGGGTGAGAGGAACGCGGGGGGAGGATTAGGGAGAGAGCGGGTGAGAGGAAAGCGGGGGGAGGATTAGGGAGAGAGCGAGTGAGAGGAACGCGGGGGGAGGATTAGGTAGAGAGCGGGTGAGAGGAACGCAGGGGGAGGATTAGGGAGAGAGCGAGTGAGGAACGCAGGGGGAGGATTAGGGAGAGAGCGAGTGAGAGGAACGTGGGGGGAGGATTAGGGAGAGAGCGAGTGAGAGGAACGTGGGGGGAGGATTAGGAAGAGAGCGAGTGAGAGGAACATGGGGGAGGATTAGTTAGAGAGCGGGTGAGAGGAACGCGGGGGGAGGATTAGGGAGAGAGCGAGTGAGAGGAACGCGGGGAGAGGATTAGGGAGAGAGCGAGTAAGAGGAACGCGGGGGGAGGATTAGGGAGAGAGCGAATAAGAGGAACGCGGGGGGAGGATTAGGTAGAGAGCGGGTGAGAGGAATGCGGGGGGAGGATTAGGGAGAGAGCGAGTTAGAGGAACGCGGGGGGAGGATTAGGTAGAGAGCGGGTGAGAGGAATGCGGGGGGAGGATTAGGGAGAGAGCGAGTGAGAGGAACGCGGGGGGAGGATTAGGTAGAGAGCGGGTGAGAGGAACGCGGGGGGAGGATTAGGGAGAGAGCGGGTGAGAGGAACGCGGGGGGAGGATTAGGGAGAGAGCGAGTGAGAGGAACGCGGGTAGAGGATTAGGGAGAGAGCGAGTAAGAGGAACGCGGGGGGAGGATTAGGGAGAGAGCGAGTAAGAGGAACGCGGGGGGAGGATTAGGTAGAGAGCGGGTGAGAGGAATGCGGGGGGAGGATTAGGGAGAGAGCGAGTGAGAGGAACCCGGGGGGAGGATTAGGTAGAGAGCGGGTGAGAGGAACGCGGGGAGAGGATTAGGGAGAGAGCGAGTGAGAGGAACGCGGGGGGAGGATTAGGTAGAGAGCGGGTGAGAGGAACGCGGGGGGAGGATTAGGGAGAGAGCGGGTGAGAGGACCGCGGGGGGAGGATTAGGTAGAGAGCGGGTGAGAGGAACGCGGGGGGAGGATTAGGGAGAGAGCGGGTGAGAGGAACGCGGGGGGAGGATTAGGGAGAGAGCGAGTGAGAGGAACGTGGGGGGAGGATTAGGGAGAGAGCAAGTGAGAGGAACGCGGGGGGAGGATTAGGTAGAGAGCGGGTGAGAGGAACGCGGGGGAGGATTAGGGAGTGAGCGAGTGAGAGGAACGCGGGGGGAGGATTAGGGAGAGAGCGGGTGAGAGGAACGCGGGGAGAGGATTAGGGAGAGAGCGGGTGAGAGGAACGCGGGGGGAGGATTAGGGAGAGAGCGAGTGAGAGGAACGTGGGGGGAGGATTAGGGAGAGAGCAAGTGAGAGGAACGCGGGGGGAGGATTAGGTAGAGAGCGGGTGAGAGGAACGCGGGGGGAGGATTAGGGAGAGAGCGGGTGAGAGGAACGCGGGGAGAGGATTAGGGAGAGAGCGAGTGAGAGGAACGCGGGGGGAGGATTAGGGAGAGAGCGGGTGAGAGGAACGCGGGGAGAGGATTAGGGAGAGAGCGAGTGAGAGGAACGCGAGGGGAGGATTAGGGAGAGAGCGAGTAAGAGGAATGCGGGGGGAGGATTAGGTAGAGAGCGGGTGAGAGGAACGCGGGGGGAGGATTAGGGAGAGAGCGAGTGAGAGGAACGCGGGGAGAGGATTAGGGAGAGAGCGAGTAAAAGGAACGCGGTGGGAGGATTAGGGAGAGAGCGAGTGAGAGGAACGCGGGGGGAGGATTAGGTAGAGAGCGGGTGAGAGGAACGCGGGGAGAGGATTAGGGAGAGAGCGAGTGAGAGGAACGCGGGGGGAGGATTAGGTAGAGAGCGGGTGAGAGGAACGCGGGGGAGGATTAGGGAGTGAGCGAGTGAGAGGGACGCGGGGGGAGGATTAGGGAGAGAGCGGGTGAGAGGAACGCGGGGAGAGGATTAGGGAGAGAGCGAGTGAGAGGAACGCGAGGGGAGGATTAGGGAGAGAGCGAGTAAGAGGAACGCGGGGGGAGGATTAGGTAGAGAGCGGGTGAGAGGAACGCGGGGGAGGATTAGGGAGTGAGCGAGTGAGAGGAACGCGGGGGGAGGATTAGGGAGAGAGCGGGTGAGAGGAACGCGGGGGAGGATTAGGGAGTGAGCGAGTGAGAGGAACGCGGGGGGAGGATTAGGGAGAGAGCGGGTGAGAGGAACGCGGGGAGAGGATTAGGGAGAGAGCGAGTGAGAGGAACGCGAGGGGAGGATTAGGGAGAGAGCGAGTAAGAGGAACGCGGGGGGAGGATTAGGTAGAGAGCGGGTGAGAGGAACGCGGGGGGAGGATTAGGTAGAGAGCGGGTGAGAGGAACGCGGGGGGAGGATTAGGGAGAGAGCGGGTGAGAGGAACGCGGGGAGAGGATTAGGGAGAGAGCGAGTGAGAGGAACGCGAGTGGAGGATTAGGGAGAGAGCGAGTAAGAGGAACGCGGGGGGAGGATTAGGGAGAGAGCGGGTGAGAGGAACGCGGGGAGATGATTAGGTAGAGAGCGGGTGAGAGGAACGCGGGGGGAGGATTAGGGAGAGAGCGAGTGAGAGGAACGCGGGGGGAGGATTAGGGAGAGAGCGAGTGAGAGGAACGCGGGGGGAGGATTAGGGAGAGAGCGAGTGAGAGGAACGCGGGGAGAGGATTAGGTAGAGAGCGGGTGAGAGGAACGCAGGGGGAGGATTAGGGAGAGAGCAAGTGAGAGGAACGCGAGGAGAGGATTAGGGAGAGAGCGAGTAAGAGGAACGCAGGGGGAGGATTAGGTAGAGAGCGGGTGAGAGGAACGCGGGGGGAGGATTAGGGAGAGAGCGAGAGAGAGGAACGCGAGGGGAGGATTAGGGAGAGAGCGAGTAAGAGGAACACGGGGGGAGGATTAGGTAGAGAGCGGGTGAGAGGAACGCGGGGGGAGGATTAGGGAGAGAGCGGGTGAGAGGAACGCGGGGAGATGATTAGGTAGAGAGCGGGTGAGAGGAACGCGGGGGGAGGATTAGGGAGAGAGCGAGTGAGAGGAACGCAGGGGGAGGATTAGGGAGAGAGCGGGTGAGAGGAACGCGGGGAGATGATTAGGTAGAGAGCGGGTGAGAGGAACGCGGGGGGAGGATTAGGTAGAGAGCGAGTGAGAGGAACGCGGGGGGAGGATTAGGGAGAGAGCGAGTGAGAGGAACGCGGGGGGAGGATTAGGGAGAGAGCGGGTGAGAGGAACGCGAGGGGAGGATTAGGGAGAGAGCGAGTAAGAGGAACACGGGGGGAGGATTAGGTAGAGAGCGGGTGAGAGGAACGCGGGGAGAGGATTAGGGAGAGAGCGGGTGAGAGGAACGCAGGGAGATGATTAGGTAGAGAGCGGGTGAGAGGAATGCGGGGGGAGGATTAGGGAGAGAGCGAGTGAGAGGAACGCGGGGGGAGGATTAGGTAGAGAGCGAGTAAGAGGAACGCGGGGGGAGGATTAGGGAGAGAGCGGGTGAGAGGAACGCGGGGGGAGGATTAGGGAGAGAGCGAGTAAGAGGAACACGGGGGGAGGATTAGGTAGAGAGCGGGTGAGAGGAACGCGGGGAGAGGATTAGGGAGAGAGCGGGTGAGAGAAACGCGGGGAGATGATTAGGTAGAGAGCGGGTGAGAGGAACGCGGGGGAGGATTAGGGAGATAGCGAGTGAGAGGAACGTGGGGGGAGGATTAGGTAGAGAGCGGGTGAGAGGAACGCAGGGGGAGGATTAGGGAGAGAGCAAGTGAGAGGAACGCGAGGGGAGGATTAGGGAGAGAGCGAGTAAGAGGAACGCGGGGGGAGGATTAGGTAGAGAGCGGGTGAGAGGAACGCGGGGGGAGGATTAGGGAGATAGCGAGAGAGAGGAACGCGAGGGGAGGATTAGGGAGAGAGCGAGTAAGAGGAACGCAGGGGGGAGGATTAGGGAGAGAGCGGGAGGGAGGAACGCGGGGAGATGATTAGGTAGAGAGCGGGTGAGAGGAACGCGGGGGGAGGATTAGGGAGAGAGCGAGTGAGAGGAACGCAGGGGGAGGATTAGGGAGAGAGCGGGTGAGAGGAACGCGGGGAGATGATTAGGTAGAGAGCGGGTGAGAGGAACGCGGGGGGAGGCTTAGGTAGAGAGCGAGTGAGAGGAACGCGGGGGGAGGATTAGGGAGAGAGCGAGTGAGAGGAACGCGGGGGGAGGATTAGGGAGAGAGCGGGTGAGAGGAACGCGAGGGGAGGATTAGGGAGAGAGCGAGTAAGAGGAACACGGGGGGAGGATTAGGTAGAGAGCGGGTGAGAGGAACGCGGGGAGAGGATTAGGGAGAGAGCGGGTGAGAGGAACGCGGGGAGATGATTAGGTAGAGAGCGGGTGAGAGGAACGCGGGGGGAGGATTAGGGAGAGAGCGAGTGAGAGGAACGCGGGGGGAGGATTAGGTAGAGAGCGAGTAAGAGGAACGCGGGGGGAGGATTAGGGAGAGAGCGGGTGAGAGGAACGCGGGGGGGAGGATTAGGGAGAGAGCGAGTAAGAGGAACACGGGGGGAGGATTAGGTAGAGAGCGGGTGAGAGGAACGCGGGGAGAGGATTAGGGAGAGAGCGGGTGAGAGGAACGCGGGGAGATGATTAGGTAGAGAGCGGGTGAGAGGAACGCGGGGGGAGGATTAGGGAGATAGCGAGTGAGAGGAACGTGGGGGGAGGATTAGGTAGAGAGCGGGTGAGAGGAACGCAGGGGGAGGATTAGGGAGAGAGCGAGTGAGAGGAACGCGAGGGGAGGATTAGGGAGAGAGCGAGTGAGAGGAACGCGGGGGGAGGATTAGGGAGAGAGCGAGTGAGAGGAACGCGGGGAGAGGATTAGGTAGAGAGCGGGTGAGAGGAACGCAGGGGGAGGATTAGGGAGAGAGCAAGTGAGAGGAACGCGAGGGGAGGATTAGGGAGAGAGCGAGTAAGAGGAACGCGGGGGGAGGATTAGGTAGAGAGCGGGTGAGAGGAACGCGGGGGGAGGATTAGGGAGAGAGCGAGAGAGAGGAACGCGAGGGGAGAATTAGGGAGAGAGCGAGTAAGAGGAACACGGGGGGAGGATTAGGTAGAGAGCGGGTGAGAGGAACGCGGGGGGAGGATTAGGGAGAGAGCGGGTGAGAGGAACGCGGGGAGATGATTAGGTAGAGAGCAGGTGAGAGGAACGCTGGGGGAGGATTAGGGAGAGAGCGAGTGAGAGGAACGCAGGGGGAGGATTAGGGAGAAAGCGGGTGAGAGGAACGCGGGGAGATGATTAGGTAGAGAGCGGGTGAGAGGAACGCGGGGGGAGGATTAGGTAGAGAGCGAGTGAGAGGAACGCGGGGGGAGGATTAGGGAGAGAGCGAGTGAGAGGAACGCGGGGGGAGGATTAGGGAGAGAGCGGGTGAGAGGAACGCGAGGGGAGGATTAGGGAGAGAGCGAGTAAGAGGAACACGGGGGGAGGATTAGGTAGAGAGCGGGTGAGAGGAACGCGGGGAGAGGATTAGGGAGAGAGCGGGTGAGAGGAACGCGGGGAGATGATTAGGTAGAGAGCGGGTGAGAGAAACGCGGGGGGAGGATTAGGGAGAGAGCGAGTGAGAGGAACGCGGGGGGAGGATTAGGTAGAGAGCGAGTAAGAGGAACGCGGGGGGAGGATTAGGGAGAGAGCGGGTGAGAGGAACGCGGGGGGAGGATTAGGGAGAGAGCGAGTAAGAGGAACACGGGGGGAGGATTAGGTAGAGAGCGGGTGAGAGGAACGCAGGGGGAGGATTAGGGAGAGAGCGGGTGAGAGGAACGCGGGGAGATGATTAGGTAGAGAGCGGGTGAGAGGAACGCGGGGGGAGGATTAGGGAGATAGCGAGTGAGAGGAACGTGGGGGGAGGATTAGGTAGAGAGCGGGTGAGAGGAACGCAGGGGGAGGATTAGGGAGAGAGCAAGTGAGAGGAACGCGAGGGGAGGATTAGGGAGAGAGCGAGTAAGAGGAACGTGGGGGGAGGATTAGGTAGAGAGCGGGTGAGAGGAACGCGGGGGGAGGATTAGGGAGATAGCGAGAGAGAGGAACGCGGGGGGAGGATTAGGTAGAGAGCGAGTAAGAGGAACGCGGGGGGAGGATTAGGTAGAGAGCGGGTGAGAGGAACGCGGGGGGAGGATTAGGGAGAGAGCTGGTGAGAGGAACGCGGGGAGATGATTAGGTAGAGAGCGGGTGAGAGGAACGCGGGGGGAGGATTAGGGAGAGAGCGAGTGAGAGGAACGCAGGGGGAGGATTAGGGAGAGAGCGGGTGAGAGGAACGCGGGGAGATGATTAGGTAGAGAGCGGGTGAGAGGAACGCGGGGGGAGGCTTAGGTAGAGAGCGAGTGAGAGGAACGCGGGGGGAGGATTAGGGAGAGAGCGAGTGAGAGGAACGCGCGGGGAGGATTAGGGAGAGAGCGGGTGAGAGGAACGCGAGGGGAGGATTAGGGTGAGAGCGAGTAAGAGGAACACGGGGGGAGGATTAGGTAGAGAGCGGGTGAGAGGAACGCGGGGAGAGGATTAGGGAGAGAGCGGGTGAGAGGAACGCGGGGAGATGATTAGGTAGAGAGCGGGTGAGAGGAACGCGGGGGGAGGATTAGGGAGAGAGCGAGTGAGAGGAACGCGGGGGGAGGATTAGGTAGAGAGCGAGTAAGAGGAACGCGGGGGGAGGATTAGGGAGAGAGCGGGTGAGAGGAACGCGGGGGGAGGATTAGGGAGAGAGCGAGTAAGAGGAACACGGGGGGAGGATTAGGTAGAGAGCGGGTGAGAGGAACGCGGGGAGAGGATTAGGGAGAGAGCGGGTGAGAGGAACGCGGGGAGATGATTAGGTAGAGAGCGGGTGAGAGGAACGCGGGGGGAGGATTAGGGAGATAGCGAGTGAGAGGAACGTGGGGGGAGGATTAGGTAGAGAGCGGGTGAGAGGAACGCAGGGGGAGGATTAGGAAGAGAGCAAGTGAGAGGAACGCGAGGGGAGGATTAGGGAGAGAGCGAGTAAGAGGAACGTGGGGGGAGGATTAGGTAGAGAGCGGGTGAGAGGAACGCGGGGGGAGGATTAGGGAGATAGCGAGAGAGAGGAACGCGGGGGGAGGATTAGGTAGAGAGTGAGTAAGAGGAACGCGGGGGGAGGATTAGGGAGAGAGCGGGTGAGAGGAACGCGGGGGGAGGATTAGGGAGAGAGCGAGTAAGAGGAACACGGGGGGAGGATTAGGGAGAGAGCGGGTGAGAGGAACGCGGGGAGAGGATTAGGGAGAGAGCGGGTGAGAGGAACGCGGGGAGATGATTAGGTAGAGAGCGGGTGAGAGGAACGCGGGGGGAGGATTAGGGAGAGAGCGAGTGAGAGGAACGCGGGGGGAGGATTAGGGAGAGAGCGAGTGAGAGGAACGCGGGGGAGGATTAGGGAGAGAGCGGGTGAGAGGAACGCGGGGGGAGGATTAGGGACAGAGCGAGTGAGAGGAACGCGGGGGGAGGATTAGGGAGAGAGCGAGTGAGAGGAACGTGGGGGGAGGTTAAGGGGGTAAGAGGAATGAAGGGGGAGGATTAGGGAGAGAGCGGGTGAGAGGAACGCGGGGGGAGGATTAGGTAGAGAGCGGGTGAGAGGAACGTGGGGGGAGGATTAGGGAGAGAGCGAGTGAAAGAGGAACACGGGGAAGGATTAGGGAGAGAGCGAGTGAGAGGAACGTGGGGGGAGGTTTAGGGGGTAAGAGGAATGAAGGGGGAGGTTTAGGGGAGAGAGGAACGCAGGGGAAGTTTAGAGAGTGAGTAAGAGGAACACGGGGGGCAGGGCTTGGGATAGAGGTGAGCTATGGAGGGGAGAGCTATGAAGGGAGCAGGTGAGGGCACCCCGGGGGTGGAAGGGGGGTTTTAATAAATCCCTAACCTGTGGAGGTTTGTGCGCTGGTGTGAGTCCGACTCCTGGATGGATGAATCCAGCGTTGACTGGCGCCGGTGTAGGGTCTCTGCTCCATGTCTTCCCCGGCTCTTCTGCTGCTGCAGCTCCCTGTATGAGGTGCCGAACGCTGGGAGGAAGAGGATACCTGGCTGCCCTGGGCACGCATGATGACGTCACGCCTGGCGTTGTGTAGCACAGCTGAGGGGAGAAGGGATTGCTGAACAGTATGTTCAGCGCCTCAGCCAGCCTCCTCGCCTCAAGATCAGCTGCTGCCGGGTGACGCCTCCAGTTCTCCACAGTAGCAAGCAACGCTGGTGAGCGGAGCAGCGGGGGGAGCGCGTGGGCGGGCGGCGGCGGGCGATCACCCATCAAGTTCTCTCCACCAGGCGGGTGCATGCTGAATTTTTCTGCCTCACAGCGCATTGCCCCTCTCACACATAGCTAGTTACGGCACTGATTAATACTATGATTGATTACCGGAGCAGGGGCTATACCTGATACTGTTCTCCTGTCTGTCAGCAGCTTACCTAGCTTGAGTAGTCGGGGGGCAGTATCGTGGTCTATTCACAGTTAAGTACACCACTCATGAAAAGACAGAATTAGAATATGTGCCCTGCTTAGCCATCCCCAGTTGCTAGTGGAATAGATTGTAAGCTCTCATTTACCTTCTTTTGCCTTCCCTTTCCTCACTTATCAGTGAGGGCAGTATCACAATGGCCAAAATCCAGACGGATCCCGGTAAGTATCCGGCAGTATTTTGACCTTACCCCTATCCCTAACCCATCCCTCCCGCTGCCTAACCCTAACCTACTAACCTTCCCCACCCACAGCCTAACCTAGGCCCTCATTCCGAGTCGTTCGCTCGGTATTTTTCATCGCATCGCAGTGAAATTCCGCTTAGTGCGCATGCGCAATATTCGCACTGCGACTGCGCCAAGTATCTTTGCTATGAAGATAGTATTTTTACTCACGGCTTTTTCATCGCTCCGGCGATCGTAATGTGATTGACAGGAAATGGGTGTTACTGGGCGGAAACAGGCCGTTTTATGGGAGTGTGGCTGAAAACGCTACCGTTTCCGGAAAAAACGCAGGAGTGGCCGGAGAAACGGGGGAGTGGTTGGGCGAACGCTGGGTGTGTTTGTGACGTCAAACCAGGAACGACAAGCACTGAACTGATCGCACAGGCAGAGTAAGTCTGGAGCTACTCTAAAACTGCTAAGTAGTTTGTGAACGCAATATTGCGAATACATCGGTCGCAATTTTAAGATGCTAAGATACACTCCCAGTAGGCGGCGGCTTAGCGTGTGTAACTCTGCTAAATTCGCCTTGCGACCGATCAACTCGGAATGAGGGCCCTTAACCATCTCCTTACACAGGCTAACCTTAACCCCCCCCGCAGCCTAACTTTAACCCCCACTAGTGCCTAATCCTAACCCCTCTCCACCCCAGCAGCCTAACCCTAACCTACTAACCTTCACCACCCACAGCCTAACCTTAACCATCCCCTTACACAGGCTAACCTTACCCCCCCCCCCCCGCAGCCTAACTTTAACCCCCACTAGTGCCTAATCCTAACCCCTCTCCACCCCATCAGCCTAACCCTAACCTACTAACCTTCCCCACCCGCAGCCTAACTTTGACCATCCCCTTACACAGGCTAACCATAATCCCTCTGCAGCCTAACCCTAACCACCACTAGTGCCTAATTCTAACCCCTCTCCACCCCAGCAGCCTAACCCTAACCTACTAACCTTTCCCACCCACAGCCTAACCTTAACCATCCCCTTACACAGGCTAACCTTAACCCCCCCCCCCCCCCCCCCCGCAGCCTATCCCTAACCCCCACTAGTGCCTAATTCTAACCCCTCTCCACCCCAGCAGCCTAACCCTAACTTTCCCCACCTCCACCCCTGCAACCTAACCCAAACCCTCTCCCTAGTGCCTAACCCTAACCCGAGATTCTGCCCATTGGGATCCTGCTGTCAGAATCCTGACCGTATCTGGTCTGGCTATTTATTAAAAAAAAAAGTTTGGTGCCCATCCACATTCCCAGTCAGTGCCTCATTGCATCACATACAAAATGTTCTTATTATTCGTAAATCCTCAGCATTCTGGATCAAACGTACAGAAATTCCCTCGAGGTGGCAAAACAAAGTGGTCAGTTAAGCGCCTCGGGAAGTCAAATAATTGACGCGTCTGGAACGCTGATGAAAAGCTGTTAATTTTAAAAAGTACAAAGACTGCGGATTGTTAGAAGACCGTACTTCAACTCAAGAGCACTTTTCTTGCTGAAATTGCCATTTCTGCTGGACCGGAAATAATTTATTCCCAAATAAATCACAGTGTAAGTAATTCAGTCGACCTACAATTTAGTCTCATAGGAGCGATTATCATAAAATCAGCTGTCCATATAAAGATGATCTTTTTTTCCCTTCACAATAGAAATAAAAGTAAAAATAAATAAATAATGAGAACACAGAACATTTATCAGGTAACGGATAAAAAGAAGAGGAAAAGTGCCATAGGGCATGTGTAATGCTTCCATGTGCCTGCAGACTATTGTGCTAAGGGGTATTCTCCTGCAACGTATGGCAATGCAGCTAAGAAACACAGGCCCTCATTCTGAGTTGTTCGCTCGCTAGCTGCTTTTAGCAGCATTGCACACGCTAAGCCGCCGCCCTCTGGGAGTGTATCTTAGCATAGCAGAATTGCGAACGAAAGATTACCAGAATTGCGAAAAGAAATTTCTTTGCAGTTTCTGAGTAGCTCGAGACTTACTCCTACACTGCGATCAGTTCAGTCAGTTTCGTTCTTGGTTTGACGTCACAAACACGCCCAGCGTTCGTCCAGAAACTCCCCCGTTTCTCCAGCCACTCCCGCGTTTTTCCAAGAAACGGCAGCGTTTTTTCGCACACACCCATAAAACGGCCAGTTTCCGCCCAGAAACACCCACTTCCTGTCAATCTCACTCCGATCACCAGAACGAAGAAATTTCATCGTTAAGCCGTGAGTAAAATACCAAACTTTTTTGCAAATTTACTTGGCGCAGACGCACTGCGAACATTGCGCATGCGCAGTTTGCGACTAATCGCTTCATTGCGAAAATAACTAACGAGCGAACAACTCGGAATGAGGGCCACAGAACAAAGAATTATTGATACATAGGGCCTAATTCAGAGTTGATCGCAGCCGCAAATTGGTTAGCAGTTGGGCAAAACCATGTGCACTGCAGGGGGGGCAGATGTAACATGTGCAGAGAGAGTTAGATTTGGGTGTGGCGTGTTCAATCTGAAATCTAAATTGCAGTGTAAAAATAAACCAGCCAGTATTTACCCTGCACAGAAACAATGTACCCCACCCAAATCTAACTCTCTCTGCACATGTTACACATGACAGCCAGTTTATAAATGCTGGCTGGTCCCTGTAATCATTGCGAATCGCAATCAATGGTCACGATGGTGATCTGATGCTGCATGTTCATACATAGCACTTGGATCCTTGCTAATGCTTACATGCAGGGGTGTAGCGAGGGTGGCTCGGGTGCAGCACGAGCTCTGGGTGCCAGAAGAGTTACAGGGTTCGCTGCCGATACTGACAGCCAACACGTGCTGGAGCTCTGCCGCCCTCTTTATATGTCTCTCTGTCTGCTTGTAGCTGTGCAGCAAGTTTCTGTCCTGCTACACAACTCTCTGTGCCCGCTGCTGCAGCACCTCTTTCTACCTCGGCTGTTGCAGCACCCCTCTCCGGGCCGGCTGCTGCAGCACCTCTCTCTACCTTAGCTGCTGCTGCAGCACCGCTCCCTGCATTCGAAACTGCAGAGTAACATGTATACATGGCTCTCTAGTGGCATAATGTGTATAAATGACTCTACTGTGGTGTAACGTGTATAAGGGGCTCTACTGTGCGGCGTAAAGTGTATAAGGGGTACTACTGTGGTGTAATGTGAATAATGGACAATACTGTGCGGTGTAATCTGAATTGGTACTATTGTGTGGCCACGGCCTTCCCCATGAAGCCATACCCCTATATTTTTCTTGCACTCCTTTGGAACACACTGTCCCTATTTTAAACATTGGGGGCGCCCAAAGGAAACTTTCGCCATGAGATTCACAAGGTCTAGAACCGGCCCTTTCACCAATTTAGTATTTTTTTATATTTCTTTCATTTCAAATGTAACATGCACCCAATTCAGTACAGGAGAGGGGCGCCGAAACATACTCTTGCTCCAGGTACCAAGACACCTAGCTAAACCTCTGCTAACATGAGACGTCTATCTCCTACAGGCGCCTCCTGCTACATTACAATATTAATTAGCCGGAATTGCACAGCTGCTTCCTTGTGGCTGCGCAATTCCATGCAAACATGAATCAGGTCCTGTTTGATACATTAATTACATGGAGACACAAGTCAACCCTGGCTCTTAAAGATACACAAACACAGTTCTGTCCATGTAAGCTAGAATCAAAGATGGGAAAAAGTTGCGCTTGATTCATTGTGAACGCAATGACAATTTTAACGCAGTGGATCGATTATTGGTAGACTGCACATGTATCGCCATCGGTATCCGGATGATAGATAGACAGTGTCTTGTTAGACAGTCAATAGATAGACATCACATGTTAGACAAGACATTAGGTCGACGGGGTCTAAAGGTCGACATGAAAAAGGTTGACAGGGTCAAAAGATAGACATGGTTAAAAGGTCAACATGAAAATGGTCGACATAAAAAAGGTAGACACAATTTTTTTTTACATTTGACATGTTTTTTGACTTTTTCCTACCTTCTCTATCCATGTCGGCATAAAGTTGGTTATAAACCTTGTGGTGACCGCAGCAAGCCACCGAGCATGAAGCATGGCAAGCGAAGCGAGCCCAATGAGGGGATGCCTTTCTACAATTAGAGGTCCCAGATGACGAAACCATCCACAACCCCCCCCAAAAAAAATTGTGTCTACCTTTTTATGTTGACCATTTTCATGTTGACCTTTTGACCCTGTCAACCTTTTGAATGTCTAACATGTGGTGTCTGTATATTGACTGTCTAACTAGACACTGTCAATCTATTATACCACACCCATCGCAATCGTACTGTGCATGTGCCAAAAATATTGCACCCAAACAAGTTCAACAGCATATGATGAAACGCGTTGGGTGGACTCCTACTTGCCATGGTCCAATATCATCTTGAAACAGTTTGAACCACAGCTGCTAAGATATTATTTGAGAACCCCATCCATCTTTACTGTAATGAGCTACTGTTACTGATCATTGAACCTAACGAAGAACAGGTTTTCATCCTATACTTTTAACAAAGCTGTTACTTCTACATGTCAGTGATAAGCTGTTAGCAATGTAAGTAGTAGGTGTCGGGTCAGTGAATGAAGGGGTGCATGAGAAGATAGACCCCCCAGGACACTCCTACCAGTTATGTGCCTGGTCCTCTATGAAAACATCTAATGGAAATCAAAGCAAACATCAGGTTCTGAAGGTGGTCCATAGTTACCACCCTAGCCACACTGATAGGGGCAGGATCCTGGTATACTGGACTCCTAATGTCAATTATTTTTGAGGGAGTGATGTACAGGAAAGGTGGGATTGTTGAGGTGTATGTTACCCTGGTCACCTTGTGGTCTCTGATGTGGGTTACTTGAGGGATTTATGATGACTTGTCTCATTCACTCTGTAACACATGCCTCCACCCAAGCCTCTATACCTGTCTCCAGATCCCCAGGGGTTTTCTTGGGGTAATTGTGACATTCTAATAAAGTTTCTGCTATGACTGTAGGGGTCTATTTAATAAGCTCCAAAGAGAGATAAATTAGAGAGAGATCGTACAAAACCAATCATCGCCTCTCATTTTTCAAACAGCCTGTAACCTGGCGGTTAGGAACTGATTGGCAGATACTTTTTCTCTCTACACTTTATCACTCTCCAAGGCTTAGTAAGTAGACCCCTAGATCACCTGTGTATAAAGTATAGACCCTTTCATTACTAGTACACACAATAATACTCAAATGGTTGAACACTAGTTTATTATTCACAAATTCAAGTCATCCACTGTCTCTAATAACATTTGGTTAGTTATCACATAACATCCAACACACTTAGATATCATTTTACATGGCTTTCGGTTATTACCTCACTTCATGGAGACATGTCCACCGAGTACAATAGTTCCTAATATATCTTACGGATAGTTTACCCTACATCTCCAATTGGCAAAGGCAGATAATCACCCTTCCGACAGTATGTTCCTTTCCTTCTTTCACAACTCTTGTTCCTATAGCTACAGTAGCTTCTTGTAATACCTTCATTAATATAGTCCCCTAGTATTACTATTGGCTTCTTTCTTAACACTCTCCTTTTCCTAATCATACATTCAATCCTTCACCTTCACACATTACAAGAACAAATATTATTGACCACAGATATTGTGTACTTATGTTGGATTTATGTATCATTGACTAGTCTCAGTTAACATTTCACTATGAATCTTGAATGTTGCAATCCCGGGTTTGATACCAAATTAGTCCTTTATATGTTAGTCCAGGAACTCCTAAATATGATTGTAGAGCTCACTAATGGTAGTCAATAGTTCAAGTGAAATAATAGTTGAGAGAAGATCACTTGTTAATGAGTTACAGTATATATTTCCTTGTATAAATTTTGTCTCACTGTAGTGATACTCTTTGATGGAGATGACTAGTGCAGATGACCATTTTGGCTAAGTCCTACATTATAGGTTTTAGAGCAGATATTGGCCCTCATTCCGAGTTGTTCGCTCGCTAGCTACTTTTTGCAGAAATGCACACGCTAAACCGCCGCCTACTGGGAGTGAATCTTAGCTTTGCAGAATTGCGAACGAAAGATTAGCAGAATTGCGAATAGAAATTTCTTAGCAGTTTCTGAGTAGCTCGAAACTTACTCCTCCACTGCGATCAGTTCAGTCCTTTTCGTTCCTGGTTTGACGTCACAAACACACCCAGCGTTCGTCCAGACACTCCCCTGTTTCTCCAGCCACTCCCGCGTTTTGTTCGCACACTCCCATAAAACGGACAGTTTCCGCCCAGAAACACCCACTTCCTGTCAATCACACTACGATCAGCAGAATGATGAAAAAACCTTGTTGCGCCGTGAGTAAAATACCAAACTTTTGTGCAAATTTACTTGGCGCAGCCGCACTGCGAATATTGCGCATGCGCAGTTTGCGACTAATGGCTCCGATGCGAAGAAAAATAACAAGCGAACAACTCGGAATGAGGGCCATTATACAGTAGTTCTACTGTCTGCACATTTAGCACTATACTATATTTAGTACTATCTGTGTCATACTTGACTAGGACAGCAGTGAATGAAGATACAGTACTTTCATATTGTTGCATTTCTCCCTAATTTATTTATTTTTTACAGTATTTCTGTATGAAGTCATGCTCACAACTTATGTGAAATAACTTTGAGGGAGATCAGTAGTGGTGCCCTTGTTTATCCTAGTGATTCACTCATGCACTCTCCCCTGTACTACACAGCAAGGGAGTCATGAGTGCTGATTTTTTCTAGCTTGCACGGACAAACAGTGTTAACTCAGTTTTATATACTTCACCACACACACACACACACACACACACACACACACACACACACACACACACACACACACACACACACACACGTATAATAAGCAGTACATTAATTATATAAATGACACATTAGTGATTAAAACCAGTTAATTAAAGTTCAGTATCGTATACTGTATCACCTTTTATCTGTAATCATTTATTTCAAAAGTTCATTAGGAGAGTCAATGTTGTTTCACCTCTTTATCTTATAAAATTATTATTGATTCTGAATAATTATAAATTAATTTATCTTTTGTTCACTTTAAAGAGTATTAATACTTGAAAATTGATTCTCTATGCACTTTTCTAAAGGCTCTTGGCCAATAAAATGTATTACTCAATCCCAGTCTATTTATAGCAAAGCTTGTCTGTACTAGTTCACAAATTGGGTCCAAGGGTCCCAGAGTTACAATTGCAATGTGAATAGTATTACTCTTGCTGGAAAATCTACCATTAGAGATGAATACTTTGAAGTGTCTCACCTAGCTATGATGTAAGTGGTGCTGTAAGTGTCTGAGTGGTATCATTTAACTCATCAGAAGATCTAAAGTTATCAAGCTGGTGATGCTAGTCTAAGTAATGTGACTTAGGATGAGCTATATTAATGGTCACATTTCTAACGCCTAAGATCTGCCAGTATTCTACTGTACATCCTTCTTCTTGCAAAGAGAGGTCTATGATACCCAGTGATGTCATAACTTTAAGGTTTATGATCCGTGTGATGTAATGCTTATGACAGTGGCAGCTGCTTACCTGTCTGGTCGTCCCGGTGATTGATGGCTGACATCTGGACATATCACAGACCCATAGAAACCTATGGGAGCTGCTGTGGTGTGTGACAAAGCAGCATATACATGAATACTGGAAATTCTGAAGGTATTGACCACATCGCAGAGGTGCAAGTTCCAGCTTCTATCTTCACCATGCCATACAATGGCTCTTCTGTCCTGTGTTTGTAAATACCCGTAGGGCTTCATGGAATTTTCGGCCTATGAGCAGAGCTGGGATAGCGACGGTTGATTAATTCTGCTGCGTTGTCTGATTGGGATAGGACTAGGATCAAATTAATCAAAATATGCACAATTCATTACACACACTTGGGGTATATTTACTAAGGTGTGAGTTTTTAAGCAGTGGAGATTTTGGGGGTCATTCCGAGTTGTTCGCTCGCTAGCTGCTTTTAGCAGCATTGCACACGCTAGGCCAAAGCCCTCTGGGAGTGTATCTTAGCTTAGCAGAATAGTGAACGAAAGATTAGCATAATTGCTAATAAATAATTCTTAGCAGTTTCTGAGTAGCTCGAGACTTACTCACAGATTGCGATCAGCTCAGTCCGTTTAGTTCCTGGTTTGACATCACAAACACGCCCTGCGTTCGGCCAGCCACTCCCCCGTTTCTCCAGACACTCCCGCGTTTTCCCTGACACGCCTGCGTTTTTTAGCACACTCCAGGAAAACGCTCAGTTACCACCCAGAAACGCCCCTTTCTTGTCAATCATTCACCGATCAGCAGTGCGACTGAAAAGCGCCGCAGGATCCACAGCAAAAATGCTAAGTTTTTAGTTAAATAACTAAGCGCATGCGCCCTGCGTGCCTTGCGCATGCGCAATTAGCAACAAATCGCAGCATAGCGAAAATCGGCAACGAGCGAACAACTCGGAATGACCCCCTTTGCCCATAGCAACCAATCTGATTCCGCTTAACATTTATCTAGCTGCTTCTAGAAGATAATAGTTGTAATCTAAATGGTTGCTATGGGCAAAATCTCCATCCCCTTGAATGGGGTGAATATTCTGTTCACCGGTTTTGCAAAATTCACTCAACTTAAGGGGCCATTCAGATCTGATCGCTGCTGTGCGGCAATCAGACCCGAACTACACATGCGTATGCACCACAATGCGCAGGCGTGACGGACAACTACAAAGCGGATTGCCGGTTAGCGACGAGTTTGTGCGAAGGATCAATATGCACGGGCAATCGCAGGGAGATTGACAGGAAGAGGGCGTTAGTGGGTGGCAACTGACCGTTTTTAGGGAGTGTCTGGAAAAACGCAGGCGCGTCCAAGCATTTGAAGGGAGAGTGTCTGATGTCAAATCTGGTCTTGAACAGGCTGAAGTGATCGCAGCGGCTGAGTAAGTCCTGGACTGCGCAGAGACTGCACAATTAGAGATGAGCGCCGGAAATTTTTCGGGTTTTGTGTTTTGGTTTTGGGTTCGGTTCCGCGGCCGTGTTTTGGGTTCGACCGCGTTTTGGCAAAACCTCACCGAATTTTTTTTGTCGGATTCGGGTGTGTTTTGGATTCGGGTGTTTTTTTCCAAAAAACCTAAAAAACAGCTTAAATCATAGAATTTGGCGGTCATTTTGATCCCAAAGTATTATTAACCTCAAAAACCATAATTTCCACTCATTTTCAGTCTATTCTGAATACCTCACACCTCACAATATTATTTTTAGTCCTAAAATTTGCACCGAGGTCGCTGTGTGAGTAAGATAAGCGACCCTAGTGGCCGACACAAACACCGGGCCCATCTAGGAGTGGCACTGCAGTGTCACGCAGGATGTCCCTTCCAAAAAACCCTCCCCAAACAGCACATGACGCAAAGAAAAAAAGAGGCGCAATGAGGTAGCTGTGTGAGTAAGATAAGCGACCCTAGTTGCCGACACAAACACCGGGCCCATCTAGGAGTGTCACTGCAGTGTCACGCAGGATGTCCCTTCCAAAAAACCCTCCCCAAACAGCACATGACGCAAAGAAAAAAAGAGGCGCAATGAGGTAGCTGTGTGAGTAAGATAAGCGACCCTAGTGGCCGACACAAACACCGGGCCCATCTAGGAGTGGCACTGCAGTGTCACGCAGGATGTCCCTTCCAAAAAACCCTCCCCAAACAGCACATGACGCAAAGAAAAAGAAAAGAAAAAAGAGGTGCAAGATGGAATTGTCCTTGGGCCCTCCCACCCACCCTTATGTTGTATAAACAGGACATGCACACTTTAACCAACCCATCATTTCAGTGACAGGGTCTGCCACACGACTGTGACTGATATGACGGGTTGGTTTGGACCCCCACCAAAAAAGAAGCAATTAATCTCTCCTTGCACAAACTGGCTCTACAGAGGCAAGATGTCCACCTCATCATCATCCTCCGATATATCACCGTGTACATCCCCCTCCTCACAGATTATCAATTCGTCCCCACTGGAATCCACCATCTCAGCTCCCTGTGTACTTTGTGGAGGCAATTGCTGCTGGTCAATGTCTCCACGGAGGAATTGATTATAATTCATTTTAATGAACATCATCTTCTCCACATTTTCTGGATGTAACCTCGTACGCCGATTGCTGACAAGGTGAGCGGTGGCACTAAACACTCTTTCGGAGTACACACTTGTGGGAGGGCAACTTAGGTAGAATAAAGCCAGTTTGTGCAAGGGCCTCCAAATTGCCTCTTTTTCCTGCCAGTATAAGTACGGACTGTGTGACGTGCCTACTTGGATGCGGTCACTCATATAATCCTCCACCATTCTTTCAATGGGGAGAGAATCATATGCAGTGACAGTAGACGACATGTCCGTAATCGTAACCACGGTTAGGTGGTATATACAATTATGGACGGGCTGCCGAGTGCCGACACAGAGGTAGCCACAGCCGTGAACTACCGCACTGTACTGTGTCTGCTGCTAATATAGACTGGTTGATAAAGAGATAGTATACTCGTAACTAGTATGTATGTATAAAGAAAGAAAAAAAAACCACGGTTAGGTGGTATATACAATTATGGACGGGCTGCCGAGTGCCGACACAGAGGTAGCCACAGCCGTGAACTACCGCACTGTACTGTGTCTGCTGCTAATATAGACTGGTTGATAAAGAGATAGTATACTCGTAACTAGTATGTATGTATAAAGAAAGAAAAAAAAAACCACGGTTAGGTGGTATATACAATTATGGACGGGCTGCCGAGTGCCGACACAGAGGTAGCCACAGCCGTGAACTACCGCACTGTACTGTGTCTGCTGCTAATATAGACTGGTTGATAAAGAGATAGTATACTCGTAACTAGTATGTATGTATAAAGAAAGAAAAAAAAACCACGGTTAGGTGGTATATACAATTATGGACGGGCTGCCGAGTGCCGACACAGAGGTAGCCACAGCCGTGAACTACCGCACTGTACTGTGTCTGCTGCTAATATATAGACTGGTTGATAAAGAGATAGTATACTCGTAACTAGTATGTATGTATAAAGAAAGAAAAAAAAACCACGGTTAGGTGGTATATACAATTATGGACGGGCTGCCGAGTGCCGACACAGAGGTAGCCACAGCCGTGAACTACCGCACTGTACTGTGTCTGCTGCTAATATATAGACTGGTTGATAAAGAGATAGTATACTCGTAACTAGTATGTATGTATAAAGAAAGAAAAAAAAACCACGGTTAGGTGGTATATACAATTATGGACGGGCTGCCGAGTGCCGACACAGAGGTAGCCACAGCCGTGAACTACCGCACTGTACTGTGTCTGCTGCTAATATAGACTGGTTGATAAAGAGATAGTATACTCGTAACTAGTATGACTATAAAGAAAGAAAAAAAAACCACGGTTAGGTGGTATATACAATTATGGACGGGCTGCCGAGTGCCAACACAGAGGTAGCCACAGCCGTGAACTACCGCACTGTACTGTGTCTGCTGCTAATATAGACTGGTTGATAAAGAGATAGTATACTACTAATATTATATATACTGGTGGTCAGGTCACTGGTCACTAGTCACACTGGCAGTGGCACTCCTGCAGCAAAAGTGTGCACTGTTTAATTTTAATATAATATTATGTACTCCTGGCTCCTGCTATAACCTATAACTGGCACTGCAGTGCTCCCCAGTCTCCCCCACAATTATAAGCTGTGTGAGCTGAGCACAGTCAGATATATATATACATTGATGCAGCACACTGGGCTGAGCAGTGCACACAGATATGGTATGTGACTGAGTCACTGTGTGTATCGTTTTTTTCAGGCAGAGAACGGATATATTAAATAAAACAAACAACTGCACTGTCTGGTGGTCACTGTGGTCGTCAGTCACTAAACTCTGCACTCTCTTCTACAGTATCACAGCCTCAGGTCAATCTCTCTCTCTCTCTCTCAACCCTAATCTAAATGGAGAGGACGCCAGCCACGTCCTCTCCCTATCAATCTCAATGCACGTGTGAAAATGGCGGCGACGCGCGGCTCCTTATATAGAATCCGAGTCTCGCGAGAATCCGACAGCGTCATGATGACGTTTGGGCGCGCTCGGGTTAACCGAGCAAGGCGGGAGGATCCGAGTCTGCTCGGACCCGTGAAAAAAACATGAAGTTCGTGCGGGTTCGGATTCAGAGAAACCGAACCCGCTCATCTCTATGCACAATGTCAGATTGTACAGCTCGGCTACACATGCGATCGCACACTTGCACAGCGAAAAATACACTCCCCCTGTAGGTGACGACTATCTGATCGCAGTGCTGCAAAAATCGCTGCCTAACAATCAGATCTCAATGACCCCCTTCGTTAAAGCCCATTTGCACACCACTGTTTTATTAAATAAGCACCATAGTCTTGCTAATCCACTCCCTAGCACACTTCTACCTTCTGTAGTAATATTCCCTGACAAAACAGCATCTTACTGCACCTACAAGATAATCAAATTCTAGGGTTTGAGTATCTCATGTCCCAAGTGTCATTTGTCTCTCTCATAAAAAAATGATCGGAATATCAAGCTGCGATCGGGCTGATAAATACAGGTGCCCGAAATTTAATTAAGTTATCAATTTCCACTAGAACAAGACAACATTTCTCATAACCAAATAACTATTTTAGGCTCGTTTGAGAGAGATTATATAAATCACGGGGAATCAGCGCACTGCTTATTCAATAGTCATGAAAAAAGTATCTTTTACTCAAAGAACATTTAATAGATTGGAACGCAGCCCTGGCTATAAAATTATATATATTTTTTTTATGTCTCCACTTCAATAGTTTCATTAATTTTGTGAAAAAAGGCTCAGAACATTTCAAAAACAATGAATAACTCATCCAAACAGAGAGAATAGTGAGATACAATCGGCTGGTTAATGAATTACCCCATTGCCAAATGAAAATCTTCCTATCGGATTTCTATAAACTTTTTCGTCCATAGCACATAATGTATAAAACAGATCAATTCTTATTGTATATAAGCCTCTGCATTGAATGGGGCTATCATTTCTACAGGCAGGATTGAATTTGAATTGAGGGAGAAATGGTCAAATTGTATTTGCTGCATTCCGCAGAACACTCATCTTAACATTCAGGCAGAAGGAACTAAAGAAACGCTATCAGAAATAAAACGATTTTCTGGCCCTACGAAACGTGTGGATCCGTGAGGAGATGAATGTTCTGTATTAAAGGAAACTCATCACTAAAATACATTACAACAGGCATTGGTGGTTAAATACTAAGACATGGAATAGAGGCTGAGTTAGAGGTGTGTCTAGACTCCTGTTACGCCATTGGACTTTTGTTTGGCCTTTGCCATTCTCGTTGGAACAAACTGCAGTGTTCCGGAGGAATGCGTTCAGTCATGTGACCAACACCGGGAACCCGTCTCAGGAGACCGGCATCAGATCACCAATAGCCGACATCCCAAATATGAGTATCGGGGTTCAGGGTTAGGGTTAGGGTAGGGAATGCAGGACGGGGGTTAGAAATTCTTACCCTCTCTGATGTTGGGATCTTCAATTTTATTATGCCACTGTCGGACATTTGACCGCCGGTAATCCCGACCGCCAGCCTCTCCTATGTATTTCGTTCTGGAAACCTGGTGGATACTCCTTCAGCCCATTCATCTGCAAATTTGGTTGCTAAAGGGACTGTTTGGACATATAGGGCCGGATGTAATGCCTTTTTTTTAAAGAGGCAATCACTTACAAGGCATGCTTTTGCCTTGTGATTGCCCCTTTAAAAAACATCCGCGTTTGACCTGCATCCCGCACGGCCGTTGAACCCAGGCAACATTACATCCCGCCCATAGAATCACCCACTGGTAATACCTGGCTGCTAAAATCGTATCCCTTATGGACGTCGTTTCCTAGCGATCGCCTCTGCCTGATTGACAGGCAGAGGTGGTCACTGGGCTGGAGGAAGCTGGACGGCAACGTTAAGCCGCCGTTTAGGGGCGCGGTCCGGCCAACGCAGGTGTGGCTGGACCGTTGGGGGGGCGGGCCGCGGCGGCTGCGTGACATCACTCAAAGCTGCTGCAACCCGGGGCAGCGAAGAGGTTCTCCCGGCCAGCCGCAGAAGCAGCGCTGGCCGGGAGTTACTCCTCAAATGCAAAAACATCGCCGCTGTGCAATGTTTTTGCACTTCTGCGGGGAGGAGGGGGGCGGCACTGACAGGCGGGGCGGACTAGCCCTGTGCTGGACGTCCCCCTGCATGTCTGAGTGCCTGATCGTAGCTGTGCTAAATTTAGCACAGCTACGATCAACTCGGAATGACCCCCCCATAATTCCATGCACGCATCACACGATTGTTTCACTCCGGGTCAGGCCCATTGTGCGCTGCGGATCTTTCTCCACTTACTAAAACAGTAAAGTGAATAAATTAAGTAGAAACAACAACAAAAAAAGTCTGGACTAAACTTGCGGTGACCTTTGGTTCATACTCGCCGCAGCCAATAATACAATAAAGTCCTCGCTGATTAATGGAAATAGCCCTGCGCCACAAACACAAACAACAACAACACATTATACTCTATTAAATAAACCAATGCTTTAGATTTATAATTACTTTATCAACCATTGATTTTGGAGAGTGGGAGAAAAGATTTATCACACACTGCATTTAGGATCATTAGGGAAAGTTAATTATTAGGGAAGTTTGATTCCTATGGTCACAAATGGCCGTTGTATTTTTTCATTGTCATCAATTCAGAGAATAAAAAAAAAAATAGAAAGAAACCAAAAACATGTTAATAACGTAATCAAGATACAAGGAAGGACTCCCGAGACACGGTGTCCAAGACTCCCCTCGCCGTGATTCTGCCAAATGCTGAATAACTACAGAATACATAAATGTTGTTATAATATACGATGCAGGTCAGGCGGTTACTTCTCATTTACAGGAGATCTAAGAACTCAACAAGTTATATTAAGGTCACATTCCTTTCTAAAATACAGGCACCATAGGTCACACTCACTTCTATAATAGGTCACTCTCCTTTCTATAATACAGGCACCGTAGGTCACACTCACTTCTATAATAGGTCACACTCACTTATATAACGGGTCACACTCACATCTATAATAGGTCACACTCACTTCTATAATAGGTCACTCTCCTTTCTATAATACAGGCACCGTAGGTCACACTCACTTCTATAATAGGTCACTCTCCATTCTATAATACAGGCACCGTAGGTCACACTCACTTCTATAATAGGTCACACTCACTTCTATAACGGGTCACACTCACATCTATAATAGGTCACACTCACTTCTATAATAGGTCACTCTCCTTTCTATAATACAGGCACCGTAGGTCACACTCACTTCTATAATAGGTCACACTCACTTCTATAATAGGTCACACTCACTTCTATAGTACAGTAAGTCACGCTCCCTTCTATAATAGGTCACTCTCCTTTCTATAATAGGTCACTCTCCTTTCTATAATAGGTCACTCTCCTTTCTATAATAGGTCACTCTCCTTTCTATAATAGGTCACGCTCCCTTCTATAATAGGTCACGCTCCCTTCTATAAAAGGTCACTCTCCTTTCTATAATAGGTCACTCTCCTTTCTATAATAGGTCATGCTCCCTTCTATAATAGGTCACTCTCCTTTCTATAATAGGTCACTCTCCTTTCTATAATAGGTCACTCTCCTTTCTATAATAGGTCACGCTCCCTTCTATAATAGGTCACGCTCCCTTCTATAATAGGTCACTCTCCTTTCTATAATAGGTCACTCTCCTTTCTATAATAGGTCACGCTCCCTTCTATAATAGGTCACGCTCCTTTCAATAATAGGTCACAGTCCCTTCTATAATAGGATGAGATGAGATCAGCTGACAAGATCGAAAATGGAGGCGCCCATGAACCAGCTCCACAATAGTAGTAAAACTCGAAAATTTCACCTGCGAGACAGGTAAGTGATGAATCACAGTGCATGAAGCGGGATTTGCAGTCACGGTTTGTGATATTGCGACTGAAAGGGTGTAACATAGGGGTATATTTACTAAAATTTGTATTTTTCTGAATGAGGTTAAAGTTCAAACACGAATGACATCGAATGTGTGAATTTGCACCTTTTTGAATTTTGTACGCCTCATTTACTATGCTGTCGTATTCTGCATTTTCGTTTTTTCCGATGTCGATGTCATTCGTATTTTCGGCCAGTGTTTTACGGGAGTGAATAGTAAAACACTGCCAACATTAACACAATGAATCTCAGCCGCCTCTGTGAGATCCGTGCAGGGCTTCATTGTGCACCTTTAAAAAAATAAAATAAAGTGTTAAAAATCAAGAAAAAATTTGCGTGGGGTCCCCCCTCCTAAGCAAAACCAGCCTCGGGCTTTTTGAGCCGGTCCTGGTTGTAAAAATATGGGGAAAAAATTGACTGGGGATTCCCCATATTTGAACAACCAGCACCGGGCTCTGTGCCTGGTCCTGGTGCCAAAAATACGGGTGACAAAAAGCGCAGGGGTCCCCCGTATTTTTAACACCAGCACCGGGCTCCACTAGTCAGAAAGATAATGCCACAGCCGGGGGACACTTTTTTATAGGTCCCTGCGGCCCTGGCATTAAATCAGTAACTAGTCACCCCTTGCCGGGGTACCCTGGAGGAGTGGGGACCCCTTAAATCAAGGGGTCCCCCCCCCTCCAGCCACCCAAGGGCCAGGGGTTTAGCCTGAGGCTGTCCTCCCATCCAAGGGCGGCGGATGGGTGGCTGATAGCCAAGTGTAAAAATAAGAATATTGTTTTTTGTAGCAGTACTACAAGTCCCAGCAAGCCTCCCCCGCAAGCTGGTACTTGGAGAACCACAAGTACAAGCATGCAGTGGAAAAACGGGCCTGCTGGTACCTGTAGTACTACTACAAAAAAGTACCCAACAAAAAACAGAACACACACACCGTGACAGTAAAACTTTATTACATACATGCACACCTACATACACACATACTTACCTATGTTCACACGAGGGTCGGTCCACTTCCTCTTTTGGGTATTTTTTTTGTAGTAGTACTACAGGTACCAGCGGGACCATTTTTCCACCACATGCTGGTACTTGTGGTTCTCCAAGTACCAGCTTGCGGGGGAGGCTTGCTGGGACTTGTAGTACTGCTACAAAAAACAATATTCTTATTTTTTACACTTGGCTATCAGCCCCCCATCCGCCGCCCTTGGATGGGGAGGACAGCCTCGGGCTTCACCCCTGGCCCTTGGGTGGCTGGAGGGGGACCCCTTGATTTAAGGGGTCCCCATCCCTACAGGGTACCCCGGCCAGGGGTGACTAGTTAGTGATTTAATGCCAGGGCCGCAGGGACCTATATAAAAGTGTCCTCCGGCTGTGGCATTATCTCTCTGACTAGTGGAGCCCGGTGCTGGTGTTAAAAATACGGGGGTCCCCTACGCTTTTTGTCCCCCATATTTTTGGCACCAGGACCAGGCGCAGAGCCCGGTGCTGGTTGTTCAAATATGGGGGATCCCCAGTTAATTTTTTCCCCATATTGTTACAACCAGGACCGGCTTAAAGAGCCCGAGGCTGGTTATTCTTAGGAGGGGGGACCCCACGCAATTTTTTTTCTGGATTTTTAACCCTTTCACACCCCTTCCCACTGATAAACATGCACGGATCTCACGGATCTGTGCATGCCTATCAGAACACGGTAAAAAAAAGCAGGTCTATTTTAAAACTGCTTTTTTTTACGATTTGTATTTTTTCACGGCAGTGTTTGGCTATTGCCGGCAGCATTTGTGAATTAGAATTTTTTGTAAATTACCAAGTTGTATCAAATAACAGGCATATTTGACCGATGGTGTATTCATTCGTATTTTTTTTCTTTGACTTCCAAAAAAATACGAATGCCCTCATCACTGCTGAGATTTTAGTTTAGTAAATTCCCGAGATGACACTTTGACGAAAAAACACCAAATCGGTCAAAATCGGGAACTTAGTAAATATACCCCTTAGTGCAGGTTACACTGCCGCTGCTCCTGTGTATGCAGCGGCTGTGCGATAATATGCCAATGCTGTTGGAGACGTCTTGGGTATATAGACACCTCCTGTCGCCTTCTCTTATCTGACCCTCAGGTTTCTCAGGATAACCATAAATTCACGCTGCTGAACTGGGACTTTTTTTAAAGGAGCAATCACTTACAAGGCAAAACTGTGCCTTGTAAATGAGTGCCCCTTTAAAAAAAATTCAGAGTTTGGCCGGCATCCCGCATGCCCGCTGAACTCGAGGGTCTTTACATCCGCCCCTTAGTATGAGACGGTGTAGAGTCACTATTGGATGAGGAAACATAGGGGGTCATTCCGAGTTGTTCGCTCGCAAGCAGATTTTAGCAGATTTGCTCATGCTAAGCCGCCGCCTACTGGGAGTGAATCTTAGCATCTTAAAATTGCGAACGATGTATTCGCAATATTGCGATTACACACCTCGTAGCAGTTTCTGAGTAGCTTCAGACTTACTCGGCATCTGCGATCAGTTCAGTGCTTGTCGTTCCTGGTTTGACATCACAAACACACCCAGCGTTCGCCCAGACACTCCTCCGTTTCTCCAGCCATTCCTGCGTTTTTTCCGGAAACGGTAGCGTTTTTTCCACACGCCCATAAAACGGCCTGTTTCCGCCCAGTAACACCCATTTCCTGTCAATCACATTACGATCGCCAGAACGATGAAAAAGCCGTGAGTAAAATTCCTAACTGCATAGCAAATTTACTTGGCGCAGTCGCAGTGCGAACATTGCGCATGCGCATTAAGCGGAAAATCGCTGCGATGCGAAGATTTTTACCGAGCGAACAACTCGGAATGACCCCCATTGCATCTCTCCATTTATTTTTGCTTTCCTGTCCTTTAAATCCAGTCACCTTTTAGCATCCCTTCTGCTAGCCGTGTCCTACGCCCTGATTCCCACAAATATGACCACGTCCTCTGTTTCACCAGTTGAATTGCAATTAAATTATCAGTCCATTAGATAAACACAAGACAGCACTATTGTCATTTTGTGATCAGCAATTCAGTTATGAGCAGTACTCTCAAACAGAGGAGCGTCTAATTAAATGAGCATTAAAGCACAAGAGGCACGTTGGTTGGACATGCATTTTGTCTCATGTGCAGAAATAAAACGTATTACGGTCAAAGGAAGAATATTTCAGTGATGTGCGATACTTAGCTCAGTGCTGGTCAGTTATAACCGCTTCCTGTCACCTCAGATCAGGCAAGAACAGACCAAAGGGGACGGATGTAATTCCATTATCCCGCTAGTTGTTTCTTACATTAACAAGCATATGAGAAAATGTCCATCACTTAGGGGAGCATGGTGGCAATAGATAACGCCCAACCAGATATCAGTAATTGACGTCACCCTGAAATTTTTGTTTCTTGAATATTTTTTTTAAGTTACTAATTATTATTCTACGAGCCAGGGAAAATTACAGGGATGGCACCATGACAGGGAAATAAGAAGGGGGTTGTGTTATTTTGCATGCCAAAGTGGGCAAAAGTGTTGCAACAAGGGACGTGTCATTAAAGGGAATCCTGTATCCATATGACGGGGAAGGGTAATGCCTTGGAGAGGCAGAGGGTGACAGGAGAGAGAGAGTGATGGAAAGAGTGACACAGGGAAGCGGCAGAGGCTGAAGCAGAGGGTGACAGGGAAAGATAGGGGGAGATGGAGAGGTAGAGAGGTGGGGCAGAAGGTGACAGAGAGATAGTGGGTGATGGAGAGGTAGAGGGTGAGGCAGAGGGTGACAGGGAAAGATAGTGGGAGAGGTAGAGGGTGAGGCAGAGGGTGACAGGGAAAGATAGTGGGAGACAGAGAGGTAGAGAGGTGAGGCAGAAGGTGACAGAGAGACAGTGGGAGATGGAGTGGTAGAGGGTGAGGCAGAAGATGACAGAGAGATAGTGGGAGACGGAGAGGTAGAGGGTGAGGCAGAGGGTGACAGAGAGGTAGTGGAAGATGGAGAGGTCGAGGGTGAGGCAGAAGGTGACAGAGAGATAGTGGGAGATGGAGAGGTAGAGGGTGAGGGAGAGGGTGACAGAGAGAGGTAGTGGAAGATGGAGAGGTCGAGGGTGAGGCAGAAGATGACAGAGATATAGTGGGAGACGGAGAGGTAGAGGGTGAGGCAGAGGGTGACAGAGAGAGGTAGTGGAAGATGGAGAGGTCGAGGGTGAGGCAGAAGGTGACAGAGAGATAATGGGAGATGGAGAGGTAGAGGGTGAGGCAGAGGGTTACAGAGAGATAGTGGGAGATGGAGAGGTAGAGGGTGAAGCAGAGGGTGACAGAGAGAGGTAGTGGGAGATAAAGAGGTAGAGGTGGAGGCAGTGGGTGACAAGGAGAGAGGTAGTGGGATATGGAGAGGTAGAGGGTGAGGCAGAGGGTGACAGAGAGATAGTGGGAGATGGAGAGGTAGAGGGTGAAGCAGAGGGTGACAGACAGCGATAGTGGGAGATGGAGAGATAGTGGGTGTCTGGGGAGGCAGATAGGACAGTTGTGCACTCCTCAGCCTGGGGCAGTTTGGGAGCGGGGGTGTTCAATGCTGTAGCAGTGTGCTGGCCCTGCAGGCATTTTGGGTGCTCCTGCTCCCTTTCTGCCCCATTGCTTTGTACCCTCCCCCCCCCCTCTCTGCCCCCTGTCTGCCTTCCTTGTGCTCGCGGCCTGGGTCCCCGTGTCCCCATCCCCTGCAGTGAGTGTAGCAGGGCGGGTCCTGTGATGTCACTGGGGAGTCCAGGCTGCAGGGTGCAGGAAGCCGGAGGAAGCAGAGGGTGACAGAGAGAGGTAGTGGGAGATAAAGAGGTAGTGGTGGAGGCAGTGGGTGACAAGGAGAGAGGTAGTGGGAGATGGAGAGGTAGAGGGTGAGGCAGAGGGTGACAGAGAGAGATAGTGGGAGATGGAGAGGTAGAGGGTGAAACAGTGGGTGACAGAGAGATATAGTGGGAGATGGAGAAGTAGAGGGTGAAGCAGTGGGTGACAGAGAGATAGTGGGAGATGGAGAGGTAGAGGGTGAAGCAGTGGGTGACAGAGACAGTGGGAGATGGAGAGGTAGAAGGTGAAGCAGTGGGTGACAGACAGAGATAGTGGGAGATGGAGAGATAGTGGGTGTCTGGGGAGGCAGATAGGACAGCTGTGCACTCCTCAGCCTGGGGCAGTTTGGGAGCGGGGGTGTTCAATGCTGTAGCAGAGTGTGCTGGCCCTGCAGGCATTTTGGGTGCTCCTGCTCCCTTTCTGCCCCATTGCTTTGTACCCTCCCCCCCTTCTCTGCCCCCTATCTGCCCTCCCTGTACTCGCGGCCTGGGTCCCCATCCCCTGCAGTGAGTGTAGCAGGGCGGGTCCTGTGATGTCACTGGGGAGTCCAGGCTGCTGGGTGCAGGAAGCCGGAGGAAGCAGAGGGTGACAGAGAGAGGTAGTGGGAGATAAAGAGGTAGAGGTGGAGGCAGTGGGTGACAAGGAGAGAGGTAGGGGGAGATGGAGAGGTAGAGGGTGAGGCAGAGGGTTACAGAGAGATAGTGGGAGATGAAGAGGTAGAGGGTGAAGCAGTGGGTGACAGAGACAGTGGGAGATGGAGAGGTAGAAGGTGAAGCAGTGGGTGACAGACAGAGATAGTGGGAGATGGAGAGATAGTGGGTGTCTGGGGAGGCAGATAGGACAGCTGTGCACTCCTCAGCCTGGGGCAGTTTGGGAGCGGGGGTGTTCAATGCTGTAGCAGAGTGTGCTGGCCTGCAGGCATTTTGGGTGCTCCTGCTCCCTTTCTGCCCCATTGCTTTGTACCCTCCCCCCCTTCTCTGCCCCCTATCTGCCCTCCCTGTACTAGCGGCCTGGGTCCCCATGTCCCCATCCCCTGCAGTGAGTGTAGCAGGGCGGGTCCTGTGATGTCACTGGGGAGTCCAGGCTGCTGGGTGCAGGAAGCCAGAGGAAGCAGAGGGTGACAGAGAGAGGTAGTGGGAGATAAAGAGGTAGAGGTGGAGGCAGTGGGTGACAAGGAGAGAGGTAGGGGGAGATGGAGAGGTAGAGGGTGAGGCAGAGGGTTACAGAGAGATAGTGGGAGATGGAGAGGTAGAGGGTGAAGCAGAGGGTGACAGAGAGAGGTAGTGGGAGATAAAGAGGTAGAGGTGGAGGCAGTGGGTGACAAGGAGAGAGGTAGTGGGAGATGGAGAGGTAGAGGGTGAAGTAGTGGGTGACAGAGACAGTGGAGATGGAGAGGTAGAAGGTGAAGCAGTGGATGACAGACAGAGATAGTGGGAGATGGAGAGATAGTGGGTGTCTGGGGAGGCAGATAGGACAGCTGTGCACTCCTCAGCCTGGGGCAGTTTGGGAGCGGGGGTGTTCAAAGCTGCAGCAGAGTGTGCTGGCCCTGCAGGCATTTTGGGTGCTCCTGCTCCCTTTCTGCCCCATTGCTTTGTACCCTCCCCCCCCCTCTCTGCCCCCTGTCTGCCTTCCCTGTACTCACAGCCTTGGTCCCCGTGTCCCCATCCCCTGCTGTGAGTGTAGCGGGGCGGGTCCTGTGATGTCACTGGGGAGTCCAGGCTGCTGGGTGCAGGAAGCGGGAGGACTGAATGCTCGCTGCAGAGGCTGCAACTGACATATGACCTGAGTCCTCCCTGCAATATGTGAAAGGGGAATTTTGGACCCGGGACCCTCCAACAACCCTGGGTCTATTGGTGTCTATTAGTTAAATAAAATAATTGAAAAAATATTTCCTAAACGACATCGTGGACAGTGCCCCCTCCCCTGAATCCTCCACTGCTACAATCTGTATTCTGATTGATCCATTGCAGTTGCAGATCCTTTGATAATTGACTCCCATGGCCACACTGAATGGCCACAGGAACTGAGACACTGGCACCACGTTTTCCGCACATGGTATGCCGCCACTCCCGTTACAACCCCCAAACGGTCCCTGCCTGTCAATCACGTAGCAAACTAATCCTTACTGCGAGTGGTATTTCTAAGGTACCTTGGCACGTGCGCAGTGTGACTGCGATACGTGCACAGTCAGACAACAATCACTCAACTCCATAAATATTATGGGCATTGGGTACATCTCAGAGTCAGGCTGCTTGTCCTGTATTAGGTTTCCCATGAGGTACAGTAAGTGCATCTTGGATGGTCTTCAAAATAAAGTAGACATTCTTTGATCATGATGAATAAAGTACTGAGAGCACTTAGGGTACTGAAGTCAAATGTCCGATGACCCTGGATGAAATAGGTACATTTTTTATCATATATGGCATTTTACCTTAATACAATGTACAGACACAGAGACGGCTGGAGTCGCTAGCACTTCCTTGGAAGCAGCAGTGATATCGCTGTATGGTGATGCAGCAGGAGGGGTCTATTACTAGCAGTAGTGATCTGACCTGTGTCCTAATGCGGAGCATCGGCTCAATCACTCACCATCAGGTTGCTTGCAGCACCGATGGTGACACCCAAGCCACCCGTCGCAGAGGCTTGGAAATCTCTGTCCTATGAGATCCCTGACCTCTTCTCAACCCAAACGGCGGCGACACACCTCGTTTTCACAAATGAGGTGTCTCCGCCACTCCAGACAGCAGCAGACTGTCAATCACTAACAGCCTGCTGCCGCTCTGCGTCCTATGTTGCAGGACCCGTTCGTGGCATGCTCAGGTCACGTCCTGCCCTTGTGCAAGGTGCTGAATATCGGTACTTTGTGACTGTGGGCACAGGACCGACCGGACCTGAATTAGGCCTTGTGTTATAGTCCGCATTGTGATAAAGGAATCACTGTGTTGAGGACCAATAATCCTATTGATGAACTCTCTTTAACTCTCTTTCACCATCCAAGATGGGGCTTGTACCACAGTCAATCCATGGTGAGAACATATAAACTCCATAGGTAGAGCCATGATCTGAAATTAACCCCAGTCAGTGCAGCAAGGCCCTGAACATTTGAGCTTCAAATATTTAAACCAATTTAAATAGGCTAAACTAAAGCCTCATACACACTAGCGGAGCCCCCGCTGATGCAAATATTGGCGGCGGGGGCTCCGCAGGATGCCGGCATCGGCAAGTGCATACACACTTGCAGAGGCCAACAGGAAAGGGTGCGATGGCATGGCTGTCGTTAAGGAGGACCTCCCTCGTCTGTACATGTTCAGACGAGGGAGGGGGTCGTTAACGACATTTGGGAGCGCACCTCGTTAATGATAATGAGTGTACACACTGTCATGTTAGTGTATTAGAATGCTTAATATTTGTAGACACTCCCTTACAAATATGTGTAAGCCTGAATCTTCAGTGATGGTCCCTAGGACCAGGGGGATGCTGGGAAGTGGGTGGTCCAGTGTGCAGTGTGCCTGGAGTTGGTGATGGAATAAACAGCACGGCAGTGACCTCACATGTCTCTGTGTCCTTATGACTGGATTTACAAACATATGAACAAAACATGACGTCAGAAGATTCCTAGGGATGATTACTTACTTAGGAAAGTTTATTTCTCAACTCTCTGAACGAGCAGCCTCTCTTAGATGGTTGTTGGACAAAGATAACGAGTAGATGTGGTCACATGAACAAGAAGAAAGTTGGCAAAACTTGAAACAGATCATTACAGAGCAACCAGTGCTAAAATTCTTTGATCCTGCGAAAAGAATAAGAATTTCAGCAGATGCTTCGCAATTTGGCCTAGGCTCAGTGCTCTTACAAGAACATGAGGATACATGGCAACCAGTAATCTATGCATCAAGAGCACTGACAAGTGCTGAAACAAGGTATGCTCAGATAGAAAAAGAACTTTAACGATCACATATGCATGTGAGCGATTTCATCAGTTTGTGTATGGTCAAACATTTACAGTGGAAACTGACCACAAGCCATTGGTAGCTATCACGACTAAATCATTACATGACTGTCCCATGAGAATTCAACGAATGC
Source organism: Pseudophryne corroboree (assembly GCF_028390025.1). Taxonomy (NCBI): domain Eukaryota; kingdom Metazoa; phylum Chordata; class Amphibia; order Anura; family Myobatrachidae; genus Pseudophryne; species Pseudophryne corroboree. Next base: position 358,026,472 of record NC_086454.1, on the reverse strand, counting down.
TTATCAGACTACAGAAATATGATGTACACTTGCTGTACTGTCCCGGCAAATACATGTACATTGCTGATACACTTTCTCGTGCTGTGGACAAAAGTGAAAGTTCCAAAAGTCTGATGGATGAAGAGATAGAAGCATATGTTAATTTGATCGTAGCTTCTCTACCAGTGTCTCTTGCAAGACAAGAACAGATTAGGAAAGAAACTGAGACAGATGACACAATGAAAGTGTTGAAAGATATTATTCTAAAAGGTTGGCCAGCAGAAAAAAATGCGTGCCCGCT